>NC_133666.1:492979092-493279092 GCF_037893015.1 Macrotis lagotis
CATTGAAACAACCAAACAACAATTATAAAAAAAGTGTTGGGGATACAAATATAAAATCAAAAATAATTCCTGCCCCAAAGAAGCTTATGTTCTAAGGTTAGAAGGTATAATGCATATAAAGGAATGTTAGGCTAGGAGAGAAACTGTGGGCCAGATATTTACATTAGAGAATAGATGGACCCACTTCTGCAGAAATTATGGCAGAGTTGATTTGATCATGGTCCAAGGTTCGACTTCAAGGAGTAGAGAAGGATAAAGGAAGAATGAATCCATCTATGTTATCAAGACTCAGAACGTTATTGGAAAGGAGAGAATGAAGCATAATTGAGATGTTTCAAAACAGTGTCCTGGGAAAGAAAGTCACTAATAAGGAGAGTGGGCTGTAGTCAGAATTTCCTTCAGGTAGGAGGGAACATTTAAATGGTCCTTACCAATTGTCAGGCATTGTGATAAGTGTTTTATAAATATCTTGTTTGTCCTCACAACAATTCTAGGAGGTAGGTCCTATTATCATCATTCCCATTTACAGACAGAAAGAAGTTTAGTGATTTGCCAAGTAGTAAGGGTTTGAGGCTATATTTGAACTCAGTTCTTCCTGATTATGGGCTCTGATTCTAAGATTATTGTTATAGGATCATATCTTGTCTCTGATCTCTCTGTGTCTTTAAAAAATATAATTAAATTATCAAGAAAAGGTGAAAGGCTGAGTTGACCATACAGTTTCAAGAATGTGGATTGCCAGTATGTCTTTTTTTAAGCTGTCTTTCTTGATGTGGGCTAGCTACACTTCCTTCCAGAGCCCATCATCTGTTCTTTGGCTGACCAAAGAAAGCATTCAAGAGTGAAATGAATTCCTCCTTATCTCCCTACAGGGACTGAGCTCTTTCATGTGAAAGGGAGGACAATAATTGATCTTTCACACATTTAAATGAATAAATTAGACTCTAGGTACTCATTAGCAATTTAATGCCATAATAGACAATAAATAGCTACTTTTGAAAATATTTCTCCCACACAGACTTCACCAGCAGACTAGACATCTTATAGGGTGTTAACTCCCAGACCCTGTGAGAGCTACCAAAGGAGAATATTTACCACAAAAGGTCCTTGAGGTAAAGAGCTCATCATTCTTTGATCATTGTAAAGATCAACCATGTTTCTGGCAATTTCCATATCAGTCTCCAGTGACCTCAGAGAGTATCATGTGGCATTACAAAATCCCTGGTGCCTTCTCAGAGCTTAAGAAAAATCAGTTGTACACAAAGCATCCTTGCTGTTGGATGAACTTTAAAACATAAAAATCAAACAGCACTAAGACAAATGAAATGCTACTTTATTAAAGTTGCTATTTCATGCTAATAAAATTTCTGTAGCTTAAAAGACAGTACTCCCTTCACCTAACCCTTGGATCTCCATTTAGACCCAAGACCAATTCTCAGTTAAAATATTTCTTTGACTCAAAGTTTTAAAAATAAATACTAAAAGTTGTTTTGCATGTATCTGTGGAAAAATAAAACACTAAATAAAAAATATGGAAATAATATTTATTTGAATGATATGAAGATGTAGAATTATCTTCTAAAATTAACAAAAAAAGATTCTTCTTGCAAAGAACATATTAATTAGGTTGGCCTAGTTAATGCATATGCAACTAATTCTGCCTTTCTTTAGATCCCTAGGGCTAAGTAGAGTGCCTGCCATCTAGTAAGCACCTCATAAATATTTGGTAACTTGCCCAACCAAAAGACAATTTTTTAGGTAATGTTGAATTTATTTGCTTCCTCCATCAGATTTTCACTGCTTTGATTAAAATATCTTTTTTTCCCTCTCCAAAAATAATTGTCTCTTCCTGGTGTCTGTCTAAAGGACATGAATCATAATTTTTCAAATGGCTCTAGTTCTTATTCCAATATGATCTAATCTCTTTTTAACTTCAGAATAACTCCCAAAAGACTACTCAGACACATATAAAGTTCAATTTCTCAATTAAAATTAAAAAGTGAAAGGTACAGAATTTACACCTGCCATGAGTTAAGACCTACAAGCTTGTGTCACCCTGACCTCTCTAGAGCACCAGACCAATAGACCCTTATGCCTTATAAGACCTGACCCACTCAATTTTGACTCTTGCCTTGAGGCCTTTCACTATTCTGATTAATAAGTACATGAATCTATGGACCAGTTTATCTAGTAAACACCCAACATGTTTCAAATTACAACCCCAATGACTCCATGCTACTTGTTCTTCTGCTATACCCTCATTCCCTAATTCTCTTTTCTACCTATTTCTCTGGAGGCATAATTCAATCAATGACATCATTGTTCCTAGAAAGGGCATGTCAAGAAAGCAAGCATTTGTTTCATACCCACTATTGAGAACAGTGAGAAGTGTTGAGATACATCATCAAAAAATGAAATATTCTTGATTTTAAGAAGTTTGATGCTATGAAGACAACATGTACAGAAATAAATAAAAAATAAATATGATATAGTTTAATCTATGATGATTAGTGAAGGAGAGTACTAATAGTTGAGGGGGATCAGGAAAAGTATTATATAAAAATTTAGTTATGTGTTGAAGGATCTTAAGGGTTCTATAATGTGAAAATGTATTCAGATCATGGAGTATAGTCAATTCCTAAGCATGGAAATGGGAGATTGAGTGAAGTTAGAAGTAGCACATCATCCCTATAATGCCAAACCAAAACAACCACCATGGCTTCCACTCTCCAATAACTGTTTTGTCTCATCTATTTGAATGCAAGTTCTTCCAGGCTTCATTTTCTTAGCCACTGACCACTCCTCAATATCTTTTGCTGAATCTTAATCTATCATTTTCCTCATCTTTTTTCTCTATATACTATCTTACTGGGTGATCTCATGAACTCATAATGTTCAAATCTATACTAATGATTTATTTTATATAAATATATAAATTTATAAATGTATATTTATGAAAGTATATGTATAATATATTATATAATATATGATATATAATACCTATATTATATATAATATGGGTATGTATCCCAATAAATAGACAGACAACTGATAATTCAGCTGGATTAGAGTTCAAGGAAGAGATGAGAAATGGATTTATCCATTTATTAGTAGAGATGTTTGCGTGTGTGTGTGTGTGTGTGTGTGTGTGTGTGTGTGTGTGTACATCTATTTTGGAGAAAATCAGAAGTGTCTAAGGCTCCCAATAGGTCAAGAAGGATAAGTGTTTAGAAAAAAATAGCTTTGGCAATTAAGAGATCACTGGAAGTTTTGGAGAGAGCAGTTACAGGGTGATATCAGAAGCCAGGTTAGAGAAAGTTTAGAAGAGACTAAAATCAAAGGAAGTAGAAGCATCTACTCTGGTCAGTTTTTCATAGACAATTAACTAAGAGGAGTAGAGATAATAGAATGAGAACCAGAAGGTATGATCAAGTAAACTGAAGGTTGATGTTTATATTTGTTTTTTAAAAGATGACAAGAAGTGAGACTGGGGAGTATAGACATATTTGTAAACAGCCATGAAGAATTTGGTAAATAGAGAGATACTGAAGACAAGAGATTGTGAGGGACTGGGGAAGCATTACACTGGAGAAAACTAGAAAATGAGGATGAGATGAAGAAATTGCTCTGGCAGGGCGAAGGACCATCAGAGAATAGAGTGAAAGAGGAGATAAGGAGAAATGTTGTCAAGATGATATTAGATGGGGAGAAATGGAAAAGACATAGTTGCCATTTAGTCCAACCCATTCCATTTTTGCATAGCTCAGATTGTTAGGAAGTTTTTTTATTTTTATTTTCCTAACATCAAGCTTACATTTGCCTCTCTCTGCAATTGTCATTCCCTGCTCTGAGTTCTTCCCTCTGGGAAAAGCAGAATAAATCTGCACTTAAGAAAAAAAATCAAGATACATTTTAAAAAATAAGTAAATTGAAACACTTAAAATGGTTAGGATAATTATTGCAGGTGCACTTTTGTGTTTGAGAACAAAACAAAATTCATTTCAAAAAAAGAAAGTCAGAGTCCTTTAATCTGTTCTCACTGCTAGGAATCTGGGAGATTTCTGAAAGGCACTTAGAGGTTTACGCAGTAAAAGAAGGCACATTGATAGGTTTTTATACTGTTAAATACTCTAGCCCAAAGAAGTTATTTTGGAGAAAGAGGAAAACATTGTTTCTTAGAAATTGCTTTATTACATTATATTCTCAGAAATGATAGAAGCTTAAATTTAAAGTAATTTTGACTGTATATAATTCAATAAATGTCTTTTTAATATTATGGTGCTTCACATTTATTGAATATATTTTAATATATTAGAAGAAGAAAACAAAGCAGAAAGAAGTACCTTAAAACAAGCCAAGTATTTGAATAGCATTATGGACTTTCCTTTGTTGTTATGCATGTTTTTTTCCTGGAGATTTGTATACAAGCTTCAATAAATCTGAATTTGAAGAAGGCTCTTATCCAAGAAACATATTACAAAGGCTTTGGAGAAAAGCAAATTGATAATTTAATGAAAATCTTGGGAAGATTCAATGAAAAAAGTAAGGCAAAGCTGTGAGCCAAATTTTGCCTTAAATTTTGTGAGCTCATTTTAGTTTCAAGTATTTAAAAGTTAACTCTGCTTTGACTTAAAGATTTCCTAGTCGACATTTAAAGAATTAGAGAAGGATTGTCCAGTTAATCCCAGATATAACTGCAGGTGAAATATTTAATTTAAAATGTTGGGGGGGAGGGAAAAAACCCTATAATAATAATGAGTAGAAATTGGCAGGCATTCTATTCTTTTTATCTGTCTTTGATGTTTTTATTAGCCATTAAAAGTATTTCCAGATCAAAGACAAAGATTGACAAGTGATATACCTGGAAACTTGGAAGAAATGTTTACTCCTATATAAAATCAAAATATGTGGCACAGTTAGGCATCCCAGTGGATAGAGCACACAGCCTTGGAATCAGGAGGTCCTGAGTTTAAATCTGATCTCAGACACTTAATCATTACCAAGCTGTGTGACCTTGAGCAAGTCACTTAACCCCATTTCCTTACAAAAGTAAAAAAAATCAAAATACCAAACATCCTATGAGCTTTACAATTATCATTTCATTTGCTCTCACAACAACTCTGCAAAGTGATTGCAATTATTATCCCCATTTTTACAGATGAGGAAACTGAGGTAAACACACAGCAAGTATGCATGAAGTCTGGATTTTAACTCATTTCTTATTGAACTATATGTACCATCCCACCTAGCTAAACTAATTAGGTGTATCTAGTTGACTGGTAACTGGGTTCTTGGAGGCGTTGTTCCAGGATACCAAGTTAAAGAGAACATATTTCTTCCTGGTAGTAATGGCTACCTCTGTATCTTACCCTGAATTCCTTCGTTAGCCTGTGACTATCATAAGGCACAATAGCCTGTGAACTGTAGTCCTTAGTGTTTCCCATAAGGCCGAGGATCAACTTACCCTTCCATACTGTAACAACCAGTGAAGGCAACCCTCTCTCTCTCAACATGACTACACCTATAGTCAGACTTTTTCCTTGTCGTTTCCCTCTCAAGAATTCCTTAGTAAAACCTCTTCTGGTAGATCCTACCAGGCTGAAAAGACTTCAAGTATGGACTCTGTGATAGACTGTCATCCAGAGATAAACCAGGTTGGTAGTACTACCAAGTTCTACCAAGGAGGCAGTTCTACCCAATTTATACCAATTGTAGGGCAACTTACCAGGGCAAAGTCTTTACATGCTTGGAGTAGACATCTCCCTAATTCACCAGTGGGTCTGAGACCTATCAGTTTCCCTCAACTTGGTTTTGGTCCATATACAAAAATCATTTACCCAGGTGTGACCCCTGCACATGCTACAGCTTCTTGGAGCCACAGGTAATTGGGTTTTTTTATCCTCTAAGACCATGATATCAAGGAGGTGATGCCATGCAAACACATGAATGAGTTTTGAGTTAAGGGGTGCTGTGCTAAGTCACCAGCCTCACTTTCTCCTCCAGAACCATCTGGGTCCAGTAGCCAGATATGAATCAGGACAACTGGAGATAGTCCTGGATGTAAAGTAATCAGGATTAAGTGACTAACTAGTCCATGGTCACACAGATAGCAAGTGTCACATTTAAACGCCCATTCTCCTAGCATCCTCTTGATTCCAAGACCAATGTTATGTCCACTGCATTACCTGGTGAGAGATGGATGAAGTGAACACCAAAGGTAGATGAGCATTCCTGAAAGGGGTTTGCAGCATTCACATCTCTTTTTAAAGAAGTTATTTATGTGGCATTTAGGACATGCCCATGAGTGGCATGAATGACAAGAGAGAGCCAAGGGGTAATAAGAAGTTTAAAATAGAAGACTAAGAAGGAATGTAGAGGCAACTATTGGAAAAATGACTACCAAGCCAGGTGGTTTGTCTTTAGCAATCAGCTATTCCTGGGGCTTTAATAATTTATCAATTATTGAAAGAACAGAGATGCTTATCTAGCTGAACAAATCTGACCTTCAGCAACAGGGAAAGAATGGAAATGGGGAGATATTGCAAATTGAGAATTCATATCCAGAACTACTCCTATAAAGGGAACATTCTGTATACGCAACCTCATTAAGTACAGAGATACTGGACTTGATGAATAAGCCAGATTTATGAACTAGGTGTGAACCAGGTTTATGCATCTTTATTATATCAATCTTCAGTCAATCCAGCAATAAGTCAATCAATCAAAGGTATTAGACTAGAGAATTATGGAAGGAATCAAAGACATTGGATGAAATAGAATGAAACTCAATAAACATAATTTTGTTGAAGAGAGACTTGGTTATATCGTGTGTGTGTGTGTGTGTGTGTGTGTGTGTGTGTGTGTGTGTGATTTCAAATCATTTTGGGAACCAGGAATTCTAGTGGTGAGCCAGGAGAAAGAAGTTTGAGTCAAAAGTCACTTAGAGTGAATTGCTTTGGGGGGGGGGGGGGGAATGATAAAATCTTTTTTTCTCCTTCCCTCCTACCTTTCCAAAGTTAGACCTGTTGAACTTTGAGTAGTCAGAGGATTTGGACTTAACAACTGTGCCCAAGCAATGACTCTAGAATAGCAGTAGAATAGGAGTAGCTAGTAGGAGTATTGGGAGCCAAGGACAAACTAACACCTGAGGAAAGGCAACTTTAATCATCTACAAGGAGTCCAACAGAAAGTTATATCTTATCTGAAAGGATCTTCATAAGGACCACACAAAAGGAACTTTCAGTAATCAGGAGAAGCAAGTTTATATCTTCGCCACCTGAGCTCTACATGCCTGATCCTTTGGACTCAATATATATACTTATGGAAAATACGTTATGGTCTTGTGGAAGGATATTATTTATATTGAATATTCTTTATACTGCTGCTGTTCAATCATTTCAGTCACAGACAACTCTTCATAACACCATTTTGAGTTTTCTTGGAAAATATACTGGAATGGTTTGCCATTTCTTTCTCCAGTCCATTTTACAGTTGAGGCAAACAGGGTTAAGTGACTTGTCAAGGGTCACAAGCTAGAAAGTGTCTGAGACCATATTTAAACTTAGTAAGATGAGTCTTTCTGACTCCAGACCTGGCACACTAACCACTTTGACACCTAGTTACCCTATTAATATACTACTTTATTAAATATCCATACTTAAAAACTAATTAAGTTTGGCTGGCTATTGATATCAACTGATAATGTTTTAGGGAAGCAAAATAGAAGGTCCTATAATATTAGAATGTCTTCCCCCCAAGTAAGAAGTAGCAGTCATCCCTTGGGAGCCAGCCTGCCAATGTGAATAAGGGTTTGAAACAGCAGCTATATACTACAATAACACAAAATAACAGCAACTACCTAGTACTAATTAACATTTATATCACTTTTAGGTTTGCATTATACTTGACATATATTTTATGTCATTTTTGCAACAATACAGCATATCTCTAGGGGATAGGCAAGGCAAAGCGTAGCTTCCAATATTTGGAGTTGGAATTAGGAGTTAATGCAGGCTCTTTAAATAGAATACCAGTGATTTATTGGACATTTCAGATATCAAACCACTCTTTTTGTAGGACATGTTCCTGAGGATTGATTGGGATAGAGAGAGGTGGTACAGGAACATGGACACAAGTGGAGTTTGACTTTTATTTAAATGGTATTCAAATTCATTTTGGTCAACTTCAGCTCATAGTTCAGTTGTTCCATGCCACCTATATTGGTTGGTGGTCTGAAACACCCACCTCCTCCTACAACCTGTTATGGCCCTCTGAACCAGGCCTTAAGATGAAACCACTAGGTAGTATCTGGGGATGTCATGCAGCAGAGGAGTAGATGACCAGGATTTCTTGGGCTACTTCTTCCTCTAGGAATAGTATTTGTAATTGGGTTTATTGTAGTATATATAAATATTATATAACATACAATCTATGTATATGAAATAATAACAATAATGTATTTACAGTGATATAAATGATATATTGTGCCTCATATAAGGGTCTTATTGTATATGTGAAAAATAACATAGCAGTTCAATATATGATTTAAGATGAAAGACTTTTTATACATGTATGATAAAGGACAAATTACATTTATGTGATATATTTATATAGCATTTTTAATATGCTCTAACTCTTTGGATTGTCCAATCCAATGCCTAGTGTTTCAAACCTTTGCCTAGATTTATACCAAATATACATGATATGAAATATCAAAAGGAGAATTGCCAGCAAATTCATCTCAGGTTTTCCATACAACCTTATTGGGACTTTCAGTTAATTCTCTTGACAAGTAAAATGCATCATGATATCCACAAAAAATTAACTAGGATGTTATTTGTTGTTGACTAATAGGATAACTGTTCCTTTTACTCAGGAAACAATATTGAAAACAACATGAGTAATTTAACATTTGCACTGAATTTATGCTAAGTTTAATATAGGACTTGAGTTGAAGGAACAATTCAATGAATAAACCAATCACCAAATATTTAGTTAAGTACCAGGCACTGTGTAAGATATTAGGGATACAAGATTGAATCAATCCTAACTCACAAGTGATAAAATGATAAATGTATACATGACATACATGATAAATATATACAACTTAACTATGAAGTTAACAAACACTATTATATAAAGCTAAATATAAGGTGATTTTAGAGGGAGTGACTAGCAGTTGGCAAGAGAAGCAGGAAAGTTTTCATGTAGAAGATAGTGTATGAACTGCATCGAAAAGGGAGAGAGATTATGTAAAAAGTCAGTAAAAAGAGAGTACATGCCAGACCTGCAGAATGTCAGTTCAAAGACATGGATCCTGTAAAAGGAGAAGAGAAAAAAACTAAGTTGGCTGAACTGTAGATGCAGGAGGGAGTATATCATCCAATGAGAATGAAAACAATAGGTTGAGAATAGATTACAAAAGGCTTTAGAAGTTAAACAAATATTGCTCTGTGGAAAAAAAAAAATTTAAGTCACTTATATTTATTTATTTGCTTGTTTCTTAGTTGTCTCCCACATTATTATTTTATTTCTGATAAATAAGTATATTGAACAGGATAATGAAAAAGACTAGGTTCAGATACACAAAGAAAATGAGAAATTGACACAATTATGCCCAAAAGTTAACCTGATAAATTCACTTAGGGGCAGCTAGGTGACACAGTGGATAGAGCACTGACCCTGGAGTCAGGAGCACATGAGTTCAAATCTGACCTCAGACACTTAATAATTACTTAGCTGTGTGACCTTGGGCAAGTCACTTAACCCACTGCCTTGCAAAAAAAATAAACAAATAAACAAATAAAGAAAGAAATTTAGTCAAAAATGATGCTACATGCCACAAACACTGTGCCAGGCAATGAGGATGCCAAGAAAAGCACAGAAAAGCCAGTCCTGTTCTCCAGGAGCTCTCTGAGGTATAGTTCATAAAGCAGCTTGCTCCTAAGCACACTGTGTTGTAGGTGGTATATTTACTAGTCTTATTGTATAGATGAGGAGATTGAAACATTATGTGACTTGCCCTAAACCATAACTGCTTTTCTTTCTACTATGAAATCTTGCATATCATAATTCTTCTTTTTGTCTCACTTGTCTAGATATTTCAGGGTAGAAGTGTGGAACGGGTCTGAGTTATTTGGATAGTAACCTCAATTTACTACCTTACTTTACTAGAATGACTCTAGTCAGAAAGGCAACAAGATTTAGGGCTCTAAGCAATAGGCTGGAGAACAGGTTAATGATTCTAATCTTACTACCTTTGGTAGGAGACCTTGAGATCCTTAGCCCTTACTTCATACCTTTTACCTGAAAAATAAAGTCACCACTAATCTATCTCGTAGAGTTGTTGCAAGAAACTAAAGAATGATGTCAGCTTTTGGCCCAAAATGAAAAACTGTAAAATTTAAATTCACAGGGATGGGAACTAATGGATATAGACATTATTGTCAGTAACCACAATCTTTAAATTTGAGTTCTTATTCTGAATTGCCTCTGCTTATTAGTACCAAATATTTCATCTGTAGAGATGAAAATGAAATTGGACAAAATTGCATAATAATTTTGTGGTATGACATAATGAGAAATGAGCATAGGATACAACAGCAAATTGCCTTGGTGAACTTTGTGGCATATAAATTCATGTTACCACTATAATGTGATAACAACCATGGTCAGAAAATAAGGTTGATTTAGGCATTTTTGTCTTTTTATCCTATATCATTCTCTAGAATATAATATGTGGTTTTTAATAAAAACCAACTTAGTGTGTATTAGACTGTTCTGAAAAGTAACATGTTTCAGTGAAAAGATCCCTGACTCTGAAAACAGAGAATTATGTTCCAATCCTGACTCTGAAACTACCTGTGTGATCTTGGGCAAGTCATTTAACCTCAGTTTCCTTATCTGTAAAATGAGATTAGCCTGGATGGTCTCTGAAGTTCCTTCTAACTCCAGATCTATGATATTGAGATTCTTGTTTCTGCACTGTGTCTTGTATATATCTACATGTCTTCATGTCATCCCCCACTCATTGAAAAAGCATGAAATACAATACCGATTATACAAGTGAAGTCAAGGAAAATATTTCCACATTAGCCATGTTGTCAAAAAAGAAAGAAAAAAATGGGAAATAAAATTTTTAAAATTGCTACAGTCTGTGCTCAGAATTCATCAGTTCTCTTTGAAGGTGGATAACCTTTGTTATCATGAGTCCTTTGGAATTGCCATGGATTTTTGTATTGATCAGAATAGCCAAATTATCCTTGATTATCACTACAATATTGCTGTTCCTGTGCACATTATTCTCTTAATTCTGCTCATTTCACTTTACAGTAGCTCATATAAGTCATTTGAGGTTTTTCTGAAACCATGCTCTTAGAGCACCTTAGAGCACCTCAGAGCACCTCACACATACCACAACTTATTCAGTCATTCCCCAATTGACGGCATCATCTTTGTTTCCAGTTATTCACCACAAAAATATTTTTGTATTATAGTCTCATAGTAAAAAATTTTTTTCTGTATGTCTTCATATTTTCACTCATTAGAACTTCTTATCCTTGGGCTAATTTTCCTTAGAGAACTTATCAGTGAAATCTTACTTATTCCTCTTATGAACCCTTTGAAAAAAAACTATGATGCTGTCAAATTTCCCAAAATTTGTTTTTCCTTCTTCTCTATATCAAGTTTTGAGAGGGAGCAGTCATTGTTACCATCATGATCTTCTTCTGATAATGAAAGAATTTGTTTTCTCCCTTTTACTTGGTATATTTCCATCTTTGAAATATTTTGCAAAATGACCTCAATTTTTCAAGAACATATCATCTTTAGGATGGCATCTTTGGTGTATAATTTTGCTCTAGATCAACTCCACTTCCCAACTTCATTTATTTATGCCCCATTTCAACTTTCTCAGATGGCACACTGTATATTAAAGTGTACCTCTGTTATGTGATGGTTTATTTATTATAGTAACAAATTTTTCTCCAGAATGGTTTCAATTACAACTCTACCAATATTGTACTAGTATCCTAGTTTTCCCTTATCTCCTACAACATTGATCACTTTCCTTTTTTTGTCATATTGGCCAATCTGATGAGTGTGAGGTGGTACCTGAGAATTGTTTAATTTGCATTTCTCTAATCAATAATGATATAGAACCTTTTTCCATGTGACTATAGATAACTTTAATTTCTTCATCTGAAAACTTAAGAATACAAGTCATTTCTAATTGAGAAATGGTCAGAGGTAATTTTCAATCAAAGAAATCAAAGCTATCTAGAATCATATAAAAATGCTCTAAATTATTATTGATAAGAGAAATGCAAATTAAAACTATTCTGAGGTACCAGTTCACACCGATTAGATTGGCTAACATGGCAAAAAAGGAAAATAACAAATGTTGGAGGGGTTGTGGGAAAACTGGAACACTAATTCACTGTTGGAATTATGAATTGATCCAACCATTCTGATTCCAACCTTGGAACCAAATGAATATAAAAACTGACCATGTCGTTCAATTCAACAATACAACTTCTGGGTCTATATTACAAAGAGATTTTTGTAAAGGGGGAAAATCCTTTTTGTACAAAAATGGTTATAGTAACTCTTTTTGGAGTAGCTAAGAACTGAAAATTGAGGGGATTCTCATCAATTAGGGAATGGCTGAATAGACTGTAGTATATGATTCTAATGGTATATTATTGTTCTTTAAACAAAAACAAGCAGTATGATATCAGAAAAAGCTAGAAAGACTTACATGAATTGATACAGAGTGAAGTAAGAAGAACCAGGAGTATGTTGTACCCAGTAACAAAAATATTATATGATGAAGTACTGTGAATAACTTAGCTACCCTCAACAATACAATGATCCAATCCATCTCCAGAGAAAGAACTGATATCTGAATACAGACTGAAGTATACCATTTTCACTTTCTTTTGCTGTTGCCTGTTCAAGTCTTTTTTTTTAGGTTTTTTGCAAGGCAAAAGGGGTTAAGTGGCTTGCCCAAGGCCATACGGCTAGGTCATTATTAAGTGTCTGAGGTCGGATTTGAACCCAGGTACTCCTGACTCCAAGGCTGGTGCTCTATCCACTTCGCCACCTAGCCACCCCCAAAAGTTTGGTGTTTTTTTGTTTTTTTTTTTAGGAAAGAGAGTAGTAGCAAACTATTTTTTTTGTAAGACAACGGGTAAAGTGGCTTGCTCAAGGCCACATAACTAGGTCATTATTAAGTGTCTGAGACCGGATTTGAACCCGGGAACTCGTGACTCCAGGGCCGGTGCTTTATCCACTGAGCCACCTAGCCACCCTGTTCAAGTCTTTTTGCACAAAATTATTAATTTGGAAATGTTTTGCATGATTCACACATGAATAATCTATATCAGATTGCTTTCCATCTCAGGAAGGAAGGAAGGAAGGAAGGAAAGGAGAAATAGAATTCAGAACTCCAAACTTCGTTTTTTAAATTTTATTTATTCAAGGCAATGGAATTAAGTGACTTGCCCAAGGTCACACAACTAGGCAATTATTAATTGTCTGAGTCTGCATTTGAACTCAGATCCTCCTGATTCCAGGGCCAGTGCTCTATCCACTGTGTCACCCAGCTGCACAGACCACAAAACTTCTTAAAAAATGAATGCTAAAAATTGTCTTTACATGTAACTGAGGGAAAACAAAAATTATTTTAAAAATAAAGGTATTTAATAACCACAAATAGACATCAATTGAAAAGGTAGTAGTTACCAATTATGTGTCTACTTTGTCTTCTACATGAAGTTCCTGAAAGTAATTTACTTTTTTAATTTTTCAATATTTTTATTTAAAATTTTTCACTTCCAAATTCTAGCCTTCCTTCTCTCTCTCCTTTTACTTCCCTCTCCTTGAGATGGTAAGCAGATAAAGGTTATACATGAGCAATTATATAAAATATTGAATTTAATTTTCAAATGTATCAAGAAGTTCCTTGATGGATGAAAAAGGTTTAGTGAGTTTTAATTACTTGACCCCAGAGGTGAATGATTTATACATATACATACATATATATATATATATATATATATATATATATATATACACACATACATAAATACACACACACACACACACACACACACACACACACACAGTTTTGAAAAATAATAGAGTTAAGTGACTTGCCCAAGATCACACAGCTTTTAAGTATCTGAACCTGGATTTGAACTGACTCCAGGGCCAGTTCTCTATCCACTGAGCCATTTAGCTGCCCCTAGAGATGGGATTTAAATCTAAACTTTCTTAACTACAATTGCATTATTGTATTCACAATATTTTGACCAGAGAAGCAAGTAAGTAGTTTATGTGATGATAGGGATAATAGATGAACAGTCAGTGTAGTTACATTGGTAGCCATATAATATCAAAAAGATCTAAAAGAAAACATCAAACATATTCATTGGGCCCCCTGTGGGGGATTTAAGGGAGTATCTAAACAAAGGTGGCACAGGATGAGAAGGCATGAATGGTTGAGATCTGTACCAATGGAGAAAGTAATTATATTGATAAGATCATAGATCCACAGAAGAACAGAAGTACATATCAACTTAATTGCATGTCCTAGAACCCTGTTCATAATAGGAGTTTGGGAATTTTTTTTATTATGTCATTTTGCTAACATTTCCATTTTTGATTATTAGAGTAAAGTGCATAAAATTTTATTTGATTAATATATTATTTCTCTTTGTCCACATAATTATTACCTTTCCTCATACTCTGTTTTGCTTAATTCCTAAAAGTTCAATACTAGGGGCAGCTAGGGCATGCAGTAGATAGAACACCAACCCTGGAGTCGGGAGAACCTGAGTTGAAATATGGCTTCAGATACTTGATGCTTACTAGCTGTGTGAACTTGGGTAAGGCACCGAATCCCATTAGTTTTCAAAAAAAATTTTTTTAATCATACATTTTCATCTGCAAAGGAAATTATAAGGACTTCAATAAATAGGCAGGTTAAGGGGCAGCTAGGTGGCATAGTAGATAAAGCACCGGCCTTGGAGTCAGGAGTACCTAGGTTCAAATCCAGTCTCAGACACTTAATAATTACCTAGCTGTGTGGCCTTGGGCAAGCCACTTAACCCCGTTTGCCTTGCAAAAACCTAAAAAAAAAAGATATTAAAAAAATAAGTAAATAAATAGGCAGGTTAAAAACTTTAAGTATATAAGTATTTACAATAAACATAAACTGCATTCTTGGATCTCGAATCCTTAGAGAGATTTTTAAAATCTTAATTTTTAAAAAATAATTCTCAAAACTAGATAATATATAAAGAGGTTCTTTTGATGTAAAAGCATATAATTTGGAAATAAATTTGCCCAAATTTAATTCATCAATATATTTAAAATCTGAATCTGAACTTTGTTTCTAAAAATTAACTCTAAAATTTTAATTTAAAATTTTAAACTCTAAAAATTAATCAGAAGTCTAGAGTGGTTGTGCCCTTAAATTTTTCCTACTGGTTAAAAGGATTAACAACAATCATTTATATAGCTCCTACTATATGCAAGACACTGTTCTAAGCTTTTTACAAATATATCATTTGATCCTCTCAACAATTGTGGGAGGTAGATGCTATTATTATCCTCATTTTATAATTGAGGGGAAAAAAAAAGTTAAAGTGATTTGCCTGAGATTACACAGCTAGTAAATAGGCTGAATTTGAAGTCTTTTTGACTCCAGGTTCAGTACTCTATCCACTGAGTCACCTACCTGCCTAAGGAAGAAAAAAAATTAATTTGAAGAAACCTTAAACTTCAGAACTGTTTACCTTGTACTGATTCAAAACATGGCAATGTATAATTTTTCCCTATGTCCAACCTTTGCCCATTAGAGATAAGGAGAGGTAACTTAAATTTAATTTATTAAACAAGTCTTCAGTTTGAACTGTAATTGATAGGTAGTTAGGAAGTTCCTAAGGTCCTAGATACTTAATGTTAAAAAAAAATAAGGGCTATGATTCCAGGAGAAAAAAGGGGGGGAAATGGTTATAGAAGCTATAATTCAATTTTTTTTTAAAAATTCCATTTTCTAGACCTACCTGAATAACAGATAACCCACATGAATTTAACTTGGACAAACATGACTGCATCTGTTTGTGTTTTAAGTTGCTTCACTGTTAGTGTCTTAGGCATCCCTCATGTTATTTAGAGTATAGTGATAATGCATCACCCTTGAAAATCAGGTAACAAATTACTGTGGGGGCTGACAAAATTAGGCAACTTAAAAACACTCACATTCCTTCCCTAAATACCTATTGAGAAACTAGATATTCTGTTGGCCTCAAAAGGACAGATTATTGCAGTTTTCTAGAAATAAGAGCTCATTTATAGGCAGCAGGAATTAATGCTGCTGAGACTTTTCAAAGAAAATTGGAGCAAAGGGGATATTGAACTGCCCTATTATGCATATTGGAAAGGAAACAATAAAAATGTTTTTCCTACTTTTGCTAGCTGTGTTATATGAGTACCATTTAAAGTCCATTATTCGCTCCAGGTTACCTCATTTCAAATTTCAGTTTACAACTAGGTTAATTTGAAAGTAACCCTATAAAGGCTCCTTGTCGACATTATAGTCTCTTAATAAAAAGTGTCACTTCTTCCGTGTCTCTCTTTTGCTCATTTCCATTTGTGACCACTCCAGATATTCTCCCTAGAAATGGGAAGAATCTGATGTTATTTTTGAGTCATTTCAATTGTCTCCGACTCTCTGTGATCCCATTTAGGGTTTTCTTGGCAAATACATTGGAGTTGTTTGCCATTTCCTTCTCTAGTTCATGTTTATAGATAAGGAAACTGAGGCAAACAAGATTAAATGATTTGCCTGGGATCTGAACTTGGGAAGATGAGTCTTCTTGACTCAAGATGAGGTGCCTCATCTACTGTACCTAGAATGAATCTAGACCTTCTTCTACATCATAGCCTTTGAAGTATTTGAAGACAGTTATTCTTAAGGCTTGTCTTCTCACAGTTGATCATCCCCAGGGACTCTTTCATGATATCTTGAGGTCCCCTTCACTATTTTGGTAGTGTTCCTCTGAGTGCAATACTTTTTCTAAAATGGAGTGAAAACACAGAGGTAAACTGAGATTTGAACTCCATATTTCAGATGAGATATAAAGATGGCAGAGAAAGGATTACTATGTCTTTTTAAATGCAAGTTAGAAAAGCATTAACTTTTTTAGATATTATATCACATTATTGTTTTGAAGTTGAAGATTTGAAATTGAAGTTAGGAAAAAATTCTCAACATTAAGAATTATCGGGGCAGAGCCAAGATGACAACAAGAGAGGATCTTGTCTTAGGCACTTTCTCATAAATCTTCGAAACTAAGGACTCTAACTAAATTTTTCGAGAGACAGAACGAACAGAGGGACCCAGTGAGGCAGTTCTCCTACTCAAGGTAACCTGGAAAAGAGCAGAAAGGCTCTGCTCCTCGAGGTTGGAGGGGCAGCCTGGTGGCCTACCAGAGTGAAAGAACTTCAGCCTCCCAGAGGCAGCCCCAGGGTGCTGGGAGCCCCAGCTCACAGCAGCGGGGGAGTTTCCTGACCTATGCTGGGAAGCACCAGGCACAGATTGGGGGAACAGAGAGGGGACCTCTGCCAAAGTGAGCACGTGAAGCCCAGCCCTCATGGCACACAGGGAGCAGCCCAGATCCAGGAAACTGAAGCAGGTGGAGCCAGTAAGCAGGAGCCCCCAGGGCACGAGCCTATTGAACCTAGGGAGGGGAGGGAAGAGAGAGACTGCCTAGCTCTACCCCTGGAACAGGACTCAGGTTCTGAGGACATTCAGATCCTGATCGCAGCCTAGGCCACCCCATAGAACAACAGGCCCCCCCCCACCTCAGCCCCCTGGCAGAGGGGGGGCACATATGGTCATTCACAGCCCAGGAGGGAGGACAGAGCCTCACACACTGAGACCCTTGTGGGAGTGTCCCAAAAGCTCAGGAAGCACCCCCAAAACAGGCTAAGGATCGCAAGCAAGCAGAGAAACAAAAAGAACACCATTGAAAATATTTTGCCTGTGAGCCCAAGAAGGATCAAAACACTCAGTCTGAAGATGAGGAAGCACAAGCTCCTGCATCTAAAGATTCCAAGAAAAACAGAAATTGGGCTCAGGCTATGACAGAGCTCAAAAAGGACTTTGAAAATCAAATGAGGGAGTTAAAAGAAAAACTGGGAAAAGAAATTAGAGAGGTGCAGGAAAAACATAAAAATGAAGTCAGCAGTTTAGTCAAGGAAATCCAAAAAAATGCTGAAGGAAATAGCATGTTAAAAACCAGCTTAGGTCAAATGGATAACAGTTCAAAAAGTTACTGAGGAGAAGAATGCTTTAAAAAGCAGAATAGGCCAGATGGAAAAAGAGATAAGAAAGCTCTCGAAGGAAAGCAAATCCTTCAGACAAAGAACAGAACTCAGGGAGATGGATGAATTTACTAAAAATTAGGACTCAATACTTCAAAACCAAAAGAATTAAAAATAGAATAAAGTGTGAAACATCTCACTGAAAAAAACACATGATATGGAAAACAGATTTAGGAAAGATAATTTAAAAATTATTGGAATACCTGAAAGTCATGATCAGGAAAAGCGCCTTGACATCATTTTCAAAGAATTACTACAGGAAAATTGCCCTGATATCCTAGAAGCAGAGGACAAAATAGAAATGGAGAGAATCCACAGATTTCCCCCCAAGAAGGAGATCCCAAAAAATCAACCCCCCAGGAAAATTATAGCCAAGTTCCAGAACTCCCAAGTCAAAGAGAAAATATTACAAGCAGCCAGAAGGGCACAATTCAAATATCGTGGAGTTGCAGTCAGGATCACACAGGACTTAGCAGCAACTACACTGGAAGCTCATAGGGCTTGGAATATAATATACCAGAAGGCAAAAGAGTTTAGAATGCAGCCAAGAATGAACTACCCAGCAAGGCTGAATGTCCTCTTCCAGGGAAAAAGATGGACTTTCAATGAACCAGGGGAATTTCAAATGTTCCTATTGGAATGGCCAGAGCTGAACAGAAAGTTTGATCTTCAGATACAGGACTCAGGTGAAGCATAGCAATTGGAGGAGAGGGGGGAAATATGAGGGACTTAATGAGGATGAACTGCATGTATTCCTGCATAGAAAAATGACATTGATAATACTCATATGAACCTTCTCAGTTAATAGAGCAGGTAGAAGGAGCTTTTATAGTTGAAGCACAGGAGAAAGCTGAATTTAAAGATAAAATATGGTGTAAAAATGGAGTCAATAGAAAAAAAGGGAAATGTAATGGGAGAAAGAAAAAGGAGAGGGGGAATAGGCCAAGATATTTCATATAATAAGATTTTTCTTTATTACAATGAGCTATTACAATGATATGGAAGGGGGAAAGGCAAGGGGGAATGAGGGAACCTTTGCTCTCATCAGAGGTGGCTAGGAGAGGAAACAGCATATATATACTCATTGGGGTATAGGCATCTGGAGTAAGAAGGAGAGAGTGGAGACAGGGGGAAGGGGGGTGTGAGTGATGGAGGAGAGGATGGACCATGGAGGCATAGTGGTCAGATATAACACATTTTCTTTTTTACTTCTTGCAAGGTGCTGGGATTGGAAGGCCTGTCTAGGACCATAGGGCTGGGTGGATTCTGGGCCTAAGGGGCAGTATGGGGGCTCCGGGCCTCTTGGCCCCAGGGCCAGGGATCTGTCTGCTGCGCCACTCAGCTACCCTACAGCAGAGTCAGAGTGAAAGGACAGAGAAAATATAGTACATGGATGTGGAGAAACATGAAAGGAGGGAGTTGCCATCAGCAATGACAACAGTGGAAAAATATGGAAGCAACTTTTGTGATGGACTTATCATAAAGAATGTAATCCACCCGTGACAGAATTGGTGGTGTTGGAACACAGACTGAAGCACATGTTTTTTATTATTATTTTTTGCGGGGAGTGCAGGGCAAATGGGGCTGGGTGGCCTGCCTGGGGACGCATAGCAGGGTGATCGTTGGGTGTCTGAGGCCTGATTCAGACCCGGGTGCTCCTGGCTCAAGGGCCAGTATTCTGTCTACCACCCAGCCGCCCCTACTATTATTACTATTTTATTTTATTTTATGTTAAGTCTTTTTTATTTTTCTTTTTTTGGTTTGTGCAGGGCAGTGGGGCTGGGGTGGCTTGCATGTCACACAGCTGGGTGATTGTTGGGTGTACAGGGCTGGATACGGCTTGGGTGCTCCTGGCTCCAGGGCTGGTACTCCATCCACTGTGCCACCTGGCCATACCTACAATTATTACTATTATTTTTTTTATTTTAATTTTAATTTCTTTTCTCTTTCCCCTTTACTTTATCATTCAAGTGAGTCTATATTTGGGGGGGGAGGTATTTTGTTTACTCTTAAACAAGAATATTTTATTAATGTATAAAAAATTGTTTGTACAAAATGATAATAAATATTAAATAAAAAAAAAGAATTATCCCCAAATGGAATGGGCTTCCTAAGGGATGGTGAAGGAATAGCAATTTTTCCCTCTTGAGAGGTCTTTAAGGATCTAGATGATTACTTGATGGGCATTTTTTAGATGTATTCTTGGTCAGGTATGAGTAGAATTATATGGTTTCTCTGATCCCCTTCAGTGTGATTTTTTTTGACAAATAATTAGTATATAGCAAATAATCCAAGATATCTTTTCTGATGAATTATTATTATTCAGCAATAACCCTCACCTCCTGTATTTGTGAAATTGAAATTTTGAACCTCATGCATAGAATTTATATTTGATTTTAGTAAATTTTATATCAGATTGAGTTCAAATCTCTCTGAATCCTGACTTTATTAAATATAATTTTCAAAATCTGCAAATGTGAAAAGACTCCCTTCTATGTCTTTTTTTTCAATTTTAATCAAAATATTGAAATTCACAATGTCAGGGCCAGGACCACAGCGACAACCTGGCAGGGTAGTTAGGCGTCATTTCACATAGTCACTAGATGTATGATTATAGAAAAGATCCAGCCCCTTGGAATTTGAGATTCCTCATCTATAAACTGGGAATAGTAATGATATCTTGACTACCTTTTTATATAGGTGTTGCCGTGAAAGATTTATAAAAATTTAGAAGTGAAATGTAAATGAGTTAAATCCAAAGGGTGTCTCTTCTTTTACATTTAGTTCCAAATTCCTGGTAACCATTTCTATTCTATTGTTTCTAGCCCAAGAATCATTATCCTTGACATGGCTTGGAAACCCCTTAACATCTTGATTATTATGTTAAAAATGTGTCCTGTTCTGGTACCCCTAATCACCACCACCTCTTTTAGCTAGTATAGTAAGTTTATGAGTAGCTAATAAAAGGCAACAATGACAGGAAGAATGCAAAGGGGAATCTAGAAGTCACTGACAGACTATCCCATAAATTAAGGGAGCAAAGCAGTTATTTGCAAACTGTCTCATAAATTAAGAGAATATGAGTCACTGGAAATTGTTTCAAATTAACACTATGAACTAAATTGGGGGAAGCCGGTCAGGCCTTACTGTAAGAACCCAAGGGGACCTCTTAACTACTGTGTTATATAAGCCTCAGATAAGCTGCAGATAGAAAACCAACAGAATATCAGTAAGCATTTCGCTAATGAATTAACCCTAAGGTAATGCTGATGACTTCGATTTGTTAAGGAACTAATCTTAAATGGACATACATGAGGGTTCTCCACCCTCAAAATCCTATAAAAATGAGACCCTAAACTCCTGCTCCCTGAGCATTTGTCCATTTACTTCGGGTTCATGCTACCTGAGAGCTCCCAACTCTGATCCAAGATTAGGTAAGTGATTCTTTGTGGCCTTCCCCCACTCCATTCTCTTCCCACACTGCCTGCCTCTCTCTACCCCTCAATCCCCTATCCCCACACCTTCTACTTCTGTAGTACCTTCGATACTTCTGCATTCTATGCCTTATTAATTTGTGAATGAAACATTACTCCCTGATTACTGCCAGCAAGGTTTTGTTTTTTTTTTCCAGCAAGTATCTAAAGAAAACAGACGTGCCTGCCCCATACCGGACCCAGAGGGATCCCTCCTTGCAGTCTCATTCCCTTACTTATAAACTGGGAACATCAGGAACAAGACCGTGAGTTATTTACAGCCACCTCCATCCCTGACCAAGTTGGGCATATCAAAGTTCAATAATTAGGGCAAATAACTGAGATTCCCCCCCTTTATCAGGTTATAATAAGTCAATAATTCCATAAATCAATTGGCAATTCAGTTGGTCTCCTTGGGATCTGCTCTAACTTACCAATGTCTTTTCTGAAATGTGATTCCTGGCACTGAACAAACTACTCCAAATGCAATCTAGACTAGGCAGGGTATGGGGACCACATTCTCTCTCTCTCTCTTTCTGAACACTGTACCTCTCTTCAAATGAAGCTACATGCATCCAGACTACTCAAACTTTTCAGGCTCTTGCATTGTTTAAACATCTTTTCTTTTTTTATATCCCCATAGAAGCATTCTTTTCTATCTATCTAAGATAAAATGTAAGAGTGTTAGGCAGTGCTGGGTAGGTGTTGACTTCTTTTGCCATTAAAAGCACACTTTAGACTCTTCTAGCTCATAAAAAAGCACTCCAAAATAATGGATAGAATAAGTGGTTTAGATGAGGTCTCTGAACACAAGGGTAAACACTCCTAAAGTAATGCTAATTCTCTGTATTCCTCCACAGAGATGAATTTGAAAGCTTGAATTAGTGACTACTAGGCAAACTCTCTTCACCCTTAAACTTTCAGGAAATTAGATGACTAGTAATTTTCAGAATGAAAAGTAATATGAAATATAAATAGAATGAGAAGAAATAAACTTCACTTTTGAAGCGGGTCAGTTAGAAAAAGGGTCTGTCACATTTAGAGAGTATAAATGGCTCTTTTGGGCCTAGGCAAATGGAAGTGTCAATATTTTTAAAAGGGCATGTCAATACATTTAATGTAGGAGACGGGTTGGCTCTAGCCAAATTATGAGGTAGTTTGTCTTTGTTCCCATATTCCTCATTTGATGTCCCCACTGCCACTCTATATAGCCTACTTGGAAATTTCTAAAATATTTTTATTTTCAAATGACCAGTGATTGCCTCTGTTTCCCCCATGTTCCCTTCCCCTGTTAAATACTCACTTTCAGGAAAAAGTAGTGTATCTGTCATTTATATATCTCCATTGAATTTAATTCAAAGTGTTACTTCTCATAGGAGTATTGCAAATTGAAAAGTCTTTTGTGCCCCCTTAAAAGGAGTTTCAATCATCAGTCAGGTCAGGAGGATATTTAGGAAGCAAAGAACCATTATTAATGCCCTTGAAATAATGCTTCATGGGCTGGGGTCTACTCTACTCACAGATTAGGCTTGCCCTGGTTTAAAAAAAATGACTTGCCACTTCTGAAAGTGCTACCGCATTCTGCTCTCCTTTAAACCTTCGATCAATCTGGCAAACATTGGCCTTTGGGGAGGAGGCATAATGAAGCTGGTGATATCCTATTTCTTATGATTTTGACAATCACATTTTATCTTTTATTCTTGTTTCATTGACAGCAGAAACATGTACTCCCCAGTCAACATTCTTGGATTTCCTGGGGGCTTCTAACTTGCTAACACATGAATCAAAAGACAAAGAGACAAATAGCAAGCCATTGGGACTCTGCCATGTCTTCAGACACTGAAAGGCAACAGCTGCCCTCCAGAAAACCAAAACTACCTTGAGAAGACAATGCAACACTGGAACATGAAGTCTCACTCTGGTTTAGTTTAGAATGTGACAGTAATTCTTTAAAGACTACCTAGTGACTTTTAGATAGATTTGGATACTTTTAAACCCATTGGATCATTTGCCCATATTTAGTTTATTTTAAGTATTTCATATCACAGCAAATATATTTGGTGTCTCATACACATACACATATACTCACATATACATACAAATACATATAAACATACATATTGACAGGCAAGCCTGTCAATCATTCTTACTTACCCACTGTGATTTTATGGATGATATTATTCCTTCCCCTTGGATGTGATTTCTCTTCAGTCACTTTCTGTGCTCCCTAGGAGTAGCTTCACTTTTAAACTAAGATAAATTGGTAGATCCCTACACATTCTCCCCACCCCCATTAGTGCTAACCTAGCCCACTCCATTAGTTAGCAACTTTTGCTGACTTTTTTCCTAGAGAGAGATCCTATGAGAAGTAGTTTCTCTCTCTTGAAAAGTTTTTAAATGAATTTAGAATTCTTTTCTAAGGCTCTAAATCCCCAACCTGAGATTCAGCTCTAGCAAAACAGCACAGTTTAAAATCTTTCTCCCCAATAGGGTACTCCCCAATTGTCCCTATCTGCTATAGTTTAGTAATAACAATGCATTCATTGTCTGTTTTAATGTTTAATGTTCTTCCTTTCTTTCTGAAGAGGAGCAATGACATCCTGGGGCAATATTTTTGACTCATAAGTGAATTTTTAGTGAAGCAGAGTTTCAGAACGCTATCAGCCTCACTCTTTCAGTCATCAAAGTCCAGTGGAAAGGCAAAAGTCAAGATAATGGGTGATGGCCTGGAATGCAATGGATGACCTTGGCCTATGTCTGATCAAGCTTTAAGTATTCCATACTGTCTTCTTCAGCCACCTTCATGACTACTGGCATATATCATTCTCATCTGCCATTCTGCTGGTAGAAGTTTCCCCCTGCTTGAGGGAAATACCCTCCTAATTCACCAGTTGGTTTAAAGGTCATCAGTTACTTAACCTCAACCTTAGTTAGTCATCTGCCTGTTTTTCCCACAATATGACCAGTGTCATGCAATAGCTTCTTGGATACTAAAGATGAATGACCAGCTCTGAGAAGGGTTTGACAAGCCCTCACATTAGAGGTGCTAGTCCTCCTTAATCACCCTATAAACTCTCTAAGTATTAACAGTGCTTATTCTGGTCACCATTTTGAGAGGTCATCTATTTAGCCATAGGGAAAACTTCCTGTGCTTAGAAGAGCATCAGGTACCTACTCACTCTGAAGAAAGGAAGGAGAAAATATAGGAAAAGAAAATGAAGGATTCCTGGTTATATAGTATTAGGAACACTAACCAGATCCAGAAATGTCTCTTGCATGATTCAATAATACTGTCCTGTAGTCTAGGGCTGACATAGCTTTTTTTTCTATACTCTAAATCCCTTATGATTATATCCCAGAATCAAATCTTGCCAGTCCAAGATCAGGACAAAAATCTCTGGTCATCAAAAAGAAAAGAAAAACAAGAAAATCATCTTACAAGACTCTCCAGTATGTTAATCTCCTTGGCAATGTTTAGTAAAGTCATAGCCAATACAGTATTATATATATATGTGTGTGTGTGGTAAATATACATGTAAATAAACATATCTATCTGTATATAGATAAATGGCAGGAATATCAACAGGAAAACAGTTGACTCATCTGATATTGTGACATTCTAAAGGTTCAAGAGATATTTTAATTATTTTATTAATAAGGTTAACGTGTTTATTAATAAAAGGATGGTCATTTGGCCATCTCTCTTATAACAAAGTGGGCTCACAGTTTATATGCCCTTAGAAAAGTAGGTGTTACTAAGAATGGCAATCAACATTGACTGGTTAACAATTATGAGAAAATAAATATTACAATGAGAAGGTGGGCTATTACATTACAATGAGGGTCTGGGGTAAGTGACTTGGGTCACCCCAATCCTGGTCAAAGAGACTTATCAATGTCCACATCACCAATCTAACAAAACAGAGAATCAACATTTTCCCAGACCTATCTGACCAAATACAATGAGAAAGAATACACGCATTAGCCCAAATTTATAATTTCTTTTCTCTTTGATTAGCTAACAGTCATCCTGGCTGGGTGAGTCTTTTAGAAAGATGTCCCCATACTCTATTTTGGGATGAGGAAGTATAAAGGAAGAAAAACCATGGTCCCAATATAATACTTATCATTAATACAAGAGAGAAATAATTATTTCTCACAGCATATACTACATTCTACAGTCCTCAACTACTAAGAAGTGCAAGCCATATTTCTTTTTCAATTGTCTAGCAGAGAGTTTCATATTAGATTTTAATTTTGCTTTTCACCTTTTTTTCTTTTTTCTGCCTTTTGTGAAATACTAATATATTGAGGTTGCTGTCCATTAAAGACCCTATATCTTTTTTTTTTACAAGAACTACTAATTAGTCATGCCTCCTTCATCTTGTAATTGTGGAGCTAGTTTTTGAACCCAAAGCCTAAGCCTTTGCATTCTTAAAGACTGTAATCAGATTTAACTTCAGATTGTTGAGATTCATTCAACAAGAGTATGTGGCAAAAAAAAAATGGAAATTTCTCTGTTGGGGCTCAGATGGGGAGGAGCTGAAGCCAGCTCAAACTGTTCTTAAGAATCTATTATTAAGCTTTCAGTGTGAACATTTATACACTGAAAATCAGCAAACAAATAAATCAGGACTTGATTTTGTTTTGCTGATTGTCTAGACAAGAAATTGACGAAGAAGATATTAATAAGGTAGACAAAACTTAAAAATGTGTCATGAAAAGTTTTTTTTCTAATTTTTCCCAGGAAGTGGTTATTAAACATTTATGAGCACATCCCTGGGCCCCCAGTTTTAAATTCTTTAGCAAGAGATAATTACAATTAATTTTTGAAGAAACATGAGATTAATTTGTGAAAAAAATGGAAAAAAGCTCCATATAAATTAAAGGAAGTAGAATTATTTCTCATTATAAGTCAACTTGGCCATTGCCCTGAAGATACTTCATAGAAATCTGTACACTTCAGCATTCCTTCATCATTTTCCCAAATTTGTTCCCTTAGTAATAATTAAGATACACAGAATAAAAGTAAGAAATGTATAATATCAAATCAATAACTAGAGTTCAAGAAAGACTGATATAAAGAGAAATACTATGACATGATAAATTATTAGAAATTTGAAGGGTTATGCTTCATGTTCAGCATTCAGTTTGATTTTACAATTATTTCTTAGGAACATAGACATAGAGCTGGAAGGGATTTTTAGAAGCCATGGAGGCCCATCCCTTCATTTTACAAATAAGAACTCTGAAGCACAGAGATTAAGTTACTTGCCTAGAATTATACAACATATCCCAGTCAGGATTTGAACCCAGGTCTTCCTGACTCCAAATCCAATGCCCTTTCTTCTATGCCATAATATTTCTCATTTAGTAAGCAACTTCGTCTCAAGCATCTTCTATTCTTATACTATTCCATTGTTGTACAACTAAAATCCTTGAGGGTTTTCATTTATTTCTTCTTATCCCAAGTATCTACTACATTGTCTGGGATACAGTTGGTGCTTAATAAATGCATGTTGGATTACACTGAGTTGCAAACATGAGGCAAAGCTTACTTTATACTAGATGGAAACAACATGTACACAGATAAGGAAATACTATATACATGTATATCTATTCATGTATATATGTATGTATGCACTGTCTGTAAGTATATTTGGATAACAATAAGTATACTAGACCACCAGTTTATGGGGCCTATGTTCTTCATCCTCTGGACGAAATAAAAAAGAGAACACAGGTAAGACTATATAAGGAAAAAATAAAGATGTTTCCTGCCCATCCATTTTTTTATTTTTTAATTAATTTTTATCAAAGATATTATTTTAGTTTTACAATTTTTCCCCCAATCTTACTTCCCTCCCCCCACCCCACCCCCCACAGAAAGCAATCTGTCAGTCTTTACTTTGTTTCCATGTTGTACCTTGATCCAAATTGGGTGTGATGAGAGAGAAATCATATCCTTAAAGAAAAGACAAGAAGTCTAAGAGGTAACAAGATCAGACAATAAGATAGCTGTTTCTTTCTAAATTAATTTCTTTCTAAATTAATTAATTTGTTCAAACTCTGCAATCTCCTTGTCTGCATACAGATGGCACTCTCCTTTGCAGACAGCCCAAAAATTGCTCCTGATTGTTGCACTGATGGGATGAACAAGTCCTTCAAGGTTATCATCACCCCCATGTTGCTGTTAGGGTGTACAGTGTTTTTCTAGTTCTGCTCATCTCACTCAGCATCAGTTCATGCAAATCCCTCCAGGCTTCCCTGAAATCCCATCCCTCCTGGTTTCTCACAGAACAATAGTGTTCCATGACATACATATACCATAGTTTACTAAGCCATTCCCCAACTGAAGGACATTTACTTGATTTCCAATTTTTGCCACCACAAACAGGGCTGCTATAAATATTTTTGTACAAGTAATGTTTTTACCCTTTTTTGTCATCTCTTCAGGATATAGACCCAGTAGTGGTATTGCTGGGTCAAAGGGTATGCACATTTTTGTTGCCCTTTGGGCGTAGTTCCAAATAGCTCTTCAGAAGGGTTGGATGAGTTCACAGCTCCACCAACAGTGTAATAGTATCCCAGATTCCCCACAATCCTTCCAACAATGATCATTATCCTTTCTAGTCATATTGGCCAATCTGAGAGGTGTGAGGTGGTACCTCAGAGAAGCTTTAATTTCCATTTCTTTAATAATTAATGATTTAGAGCATTTTTTTTCATATGGCTATGAATTGCTTTGATCTCCTCATCTGTAAATTGCCTTTGCATATCCTTTGACCATTTGTCAATTGAAGACTGCCCATCCACTTTTAAAAATACAGCCTGGTCTTGCTATGTAAGCCAATCAAAAGAGACTACCCCTGCCCACAAGTCAGAAAACTATAAGATGAGGTTAGGCAATCTTGGAATGCCCTGGTCAAACTTCTTAACAAATGCAAAGCAAGTGAGAAGGGGGATGGGGGTGGGAGAAGGGGGAGCTGGAAATTACCAACAACTTGGGGAATAAGGAAAAACCACAAGTGAAAAATAGCATGTGAGAGTCAAGATGGTGGCATGAAGTTAGCATGTTCCTGGAGCTTTTCTCAACACAACTTTAGTGAATGCTCTACATAGAACTTAAATCTATAGATCCCTCCAAAAAAGAAAGAAACAAGTTCTCAACTTAAAATATAGTAAAGGTTCAGTAAAGGTTTGTCTCTTTGCGGGTAAAGGAGAAGTATAGCCCAGCATGGGAGGGTGAGTGGGAAAGCCAACAGGAGGCTGCCACAGGGCAGCTCAGGGCTGAGTTAATCCAACCAGCTAGATAACCAGCCAGTAGGGAAGATTCCAACCCAAGACAAATTCTGAGCCCTGTGAACATTAGGGCAACAGACTGAACTGGGTTAGGAAAAAGCCACTTCAGAGGCAGAGCCTGGGTATAAAGGAGGGGACAAACCTCTGCAATGCCCTGAAATGCATAGGCAATCCCCTAGGATGGCATAGGCAACACTTTGGCAAAAGATAAGACAGAGACCAATTCCCAGCCCCAGCAAAAAAAAAAAAAGTTTGGGAATATACTCCCTGTACCCCAAGAGCAGTGGTCAACTATCAAAATGAGCAAAAGAACAAAAAGAGTGTTAACCATAGAAAGCTACTATTCAATAGGGATGAAAAAAATGCCTTCTTAGAAGAAAATAGCAGTGGCAAATACATGTGAAATTTTAGAGGAGTTTATGAATTGACCTCAAATCCAAAACCTCACAGAAGAGCTCAAAAAGGATTTTAAAAACCAAAGAAGAGAAGAAGAAGAAAAATGGAAAAAAGAAATGAAAGTCATACAGGAGAATCATGAAAAATTGACTGAAGGAATCAACTCTGTTAAAAATAAAAATGACCAACTGGAAAAAGAATATAACATCAAAAAGTAAAATTAACTGGAAAATGAAAGCAACTCATTTAAAATTCAAATTAACCAGAAAAAGGAAACACAAAAGCTAAGTGAAGATAAATAAATAATAAATTAAATAAAAACTTAAAAATTAGAATGGACAAATGGAAACTAATGACTCTATACAACACCAAAATTCCATCAAATAAAACCAAAAGACTGAAAAACTAGAAGAAAATGTAAAGTGCCTTTTAGGAAAATCAAATGACCTGGAAAATAGATTCAAGAGAGATAATTTACAAATTATTGGGCTACTTAAAAGCCACAATCAAAAAAAAAAGATCCTGGAAAATATCTTTCAGAAAATTATCATGGAAAACTGCCCTAATATCCTAGAACAAGAAGACAAAATAGTCCCTGAAAGAAAGCACAGATCAGAAAGAGATCCCAGAATAAAAATAAAAGGAAATATTTTAGTCAAATTCCAGAATTCTCAGCATAAAAGAAAATAATGCAAGCGGTCAGAAGAGAATCAATTTAAATATCAAGGAACCACAATCAGAATTACATAGGACTTATTAACTTCAATATTAAATGATCAGGGGGCCTGGAATATGATTTTTAAAGGGCAAGGGACCTTGGATAACCACCAAGAATTAAATAACCTACAAAACTTAGCATTTAGCATATTCTTTCAGGAGAAAGACTGGATTTTCCAAATTTTGAGATGAAAAACCCAAAACTGAACACAAAATTCAATTGTCAAATATAAGATTCGAGATGTATAAAAAGGTAACTGGAAAGATAAAAAAAAACACCAGTCAAGAACATTAAACTACATCCCTACAAAGGAAGATAATATGTATAACTCTTGAAAATTGTATTTCTTTTTTTACTAAAAATAAACAGAGAGAGGGTATGGGTATAGGATGACTATGAAAGTCCTGAGACTTTAGTCACTAACTTTACTATTGAGGGTTGACTAGCATTGGAGGGATTATACCTAGAGGATGTGGATATAAATGAGTCATGACTCAATGTTAATTATGAAGATTGTAGTTCTATTAGGACAGAGGAAGGGAGGGTCTATACATTATTAAATCATGAAGTGATCTTCCTTTACCAGATAATTTATTTAACAAGAGTTGTAGTACAACAGGGACCAAGGGAGAGTGAGTACTTAGAAGGGCTGGACATATATAGATCATTAAGTAATCTCGCATTATTTCATATTTTAGTAAGCAAGGGTTTTAATGCTATAGTTGCAGTACTATAATAATAGAGGGAGAGCGAGTACTTGGGAGGAATCAAATAGATCATGAAGTAACTTTGCCTTACTTGATACTTTAGCTGTAATAGAGGGAGTATCCCTGGAAGGGGAGGATATAAACAGTTAATGAAATGATTTTGCTCTACATGATACTTTAGCTCATGAGGATTGCATGCCCATAGAGGATACTTAAAAGAGGATGTAGTATAAACTCATAATTTGATGTTATTGATGACTCTTGAGAAGTATATTACTAATGGGAAAGATAAAGGGAATATACTTAGTGCCAATGACACAACATTGCTTATCAATTAATCAATCTGCTCTGGAGAAAGGTACTTTTATCAGGAGAGATAAAAGGATATTTTGATATAATATACAATTATACATAATTATATATCATATATAAATATATTGTATAATACATAAAATATATTACAGGGAGACACAGACTGCAAAACTATAATAGTGGGGGACCTCAACCTCCCTCTCTCAGAATTAGATATATCTAACCACAAAATAAAGTTTTTTAAAAAAAAAGGAATTTAAGAATGTGACTAAAGAGATATTTTGACAGAGGTATGGTAGGTATAAGACAAGATTAAAACAATAAAGACATGAAAAAAGGATTATACTAGGAGAAGGCTAGACATTAGAAGATAACACAACATGAGAGGAATAAAGACCTATTACAGTAGAGGGAAGAAGGGAGGTCATGAACATTTGAGTACATTGGATTTGGCCCAAAGAGGGAATAACATACATTCTTAATTGAGTTTAAAAATCTATCCTAGCCTACAGGGAAGTAGAGGGGGAAAGGGAAAGAAGGGAAGGGAACAGTAAAAGTAAAGTTAAAATTAAAAAGGAAAGGAAGCAAAACATTGGTGAGAAGAAATAAGAGGAAAGGAAAGAGAAAAGTTCAAACTGGGAAGGATAACATGAAGGGAAATACAGAATTAGTAATCTTAACTGTAAATGTGAATGAAATGAACTCTCCCATAAAAACAGAAGCAAATAGGAGAATGTATTTAAAAATCAGAATTCTACAATGTTGTTTATAAGAAACACATTTGAAGCAGAGGTTAAAGGTAAAAGTCTAGAGCAAAATATATTATGCCTCAGCAGAAGTAAATCATGGGTAATGGGGCAGCTAGGTAGTGCAATGGATAGAGCACCAGCCCTGGAGTCAGGAGGACCTGAGCTCAAAACAGGCCTCAGCTGTGTGACCTTGGACAAGTCACTTAACCCCATTGTCTTAAATGACTAAATTTTTTAAAAAATCCAGGGTAGCAATCCTGATCTCAGATAAAGGAAAAGCAAAAATAGATCTCATTAAAAGGGATAAGAAAGGAATCTACATCTTCTCAAGAGGCATCTTAATGAAGTTATATCATTATTAAACATAAATGCACTAAATTGTATAGCATCCAAATTCATAGAGAAGAAGCTAAATATATTACAGGGAGACACAGACTGCAAAACTATAATAGTGTGGGACCTCAACCTTCCTCTCTCAGAATTAGATATATCTAACCACAAAATAAGGTTTTTAAAAAGAGAAGGAATTTAAGAATGTGACTAAAATCTTAGAAAACTGAAGGGGGACAGAAAGGAATATATGCCTTTTTCTCTACAGTACATGGCACCCATAATAAAATTGGTCATGCACTATGGCATTAAAAACTTAACAATAAAATGCAGAAAGGGAGAAAGATTAAATACATCCTTTTCAGATCTTGATGAAATAAAAATTATATGTACTAACGGGACATGGAAAAGATAAATAAAAAATTAATTGGGAACTAAATAACCTAATTTTAAAGAATGAGTGAATTAAACAATAAATTAGAGAAATAATCAATAATTTCATCTAAGACAATAACAACAATGAGACATCATACCAAAATTTATGGGATATAGGAAAAGCAATCTTTAGGGGAAATTTTATATCTTAAATTGATTTTATGAACAAAATATTTAAAGAGGAGATCATTGAATTGGACATACAACTAAAAAATTCTACAAAAGGAACAAATTACAAATCTCCAATTAGAAATTCTGAAAATCAAAAGAGAAATTAATAAAACTGAAAGAAAATCACTAATCTAATAAATAAAAATGAGTCAGTTTTATGAGAAAATTAATAAAAAGATAAATCTTTAATTAATCTGATTTTTTAAAAAAAAGAAAGAAGAAAACTAAATTACCAGTAAAAATGAGGAGGAAATCAAAGTGATAATTTGGAGCCTTTTTGCCCAACTTTATGCTAATAAATTTGAGAAGAGAAATTCCATTTGCAGTAACTGTAGACAACATAAAATACTTGGGAATCCACCTCCAAAGAGTAATCCAGTAACTATATGAGTACAATTACAAACTACTTTTCACACAAATAAAGTCAGATCTAAACAATTGAAAAATGTCAATTGTTCATGGTTAGGCTGAGCTAATACAGTAAAAATGATACTTCTCTCCAAATTAAATTATTTAGTGCTATACCAATCAAGCTACTAAAATATTATTTTATGGATCTAGGAAAAAAAGTAATAAAATTCATCTGGGGAAAGAAAAGATCAAGAATATCAAGGGAACTGATGAAAAAAATAAAAAGGGAAGTGGCTGAGTTATACCAGATCTTAAACTGTACCATTAAAACAACAGTCATCAAAACTACCTGGTACTGTTTAAGAAAAAGTGTAATGGACCAGTAGATCAGAATGGGTACAAAAGAAGCAGTAGAAAATGACTATAGTAATCTACTGTTTGACAAACCCAAAGACATCAACTTCTGGGATAAGAACTCACTATTCAAGAAAAACTGGAAAATAGTATTGCAAATACTAAGCATAGCCCCACATCTCACACTTTATATCAAAATAAGACCAAAATCAATACAGGATTTAGACATAAAGGGTGATACCATAAACAAATTAAGAGAACAAGAAATACTCTATATGTCAGATCTGTGGAGAGGAAAGAAATTTATAACCAAACTAGAGAACATTTGCAAAATGGATGATTTTGATTACATTAAAGTAAAAACCAATTTAGTCAAGATTAGAAGAAAACAGAAAGCTGGGAAACTATTTTCACAGTTAATGTTTCTAATAAAGGACTCATTTCTAAAATATGTAAGGAACTGAATCATATGAGATTCCAAATCATTCCTCGATTGATTAATGGTCAAAGGATATGAACAGGTAGTTTTCAGATGAAGAAATTACAGCTATATATAGTCATATGAAAATGCTTCCTATCATTATTGATTAGAGAAATATAAATTAAACAACTATGAGGTACCATCTCAAACCTATCAGATTGGCTAAGAAGACAAAAAGGGAAAATGATCAATACTGGAGAGGATGTTGGAAACTTGGGACACTAATGCATTGTTGGTGGAGTTGGGAACTGATCTAGTTATTCTGGAGAGCAATTTCAAACTTTGACTGAAGAGCAATTAAAATGATCATACTCTTTGACCCGGCACTACTAGGTCTATATCCCAAAGAAATCATAAAAATGGGAAAAGTCTCACATGTTCAACAATATTTATAACAGCTCTTTTTTGGAATGGCAAAGAATTGGAAATTGAAGGAATGCTCATCAACTGGGGAATGGATGAACAAGTTGTGGTATATGAATGTTATGGAGAACCATTATTTTGTAGGAAATCAAGAATGGTTGAACTCTAGATAAGCATAGAAAGAATTACATTAACTGATGCTGAGTGAAGTAAGCAGAACCAAGAGAATGTTGTAAAATTTAACAAGAGAATTATGAGATGATCAACTATGACAGATTCAGCTCCTCTCAGCAGTTCAGAGATCAAGGACATCCTTAAGAGTCCTGTGATGGACCCTGCCATCCACATGCAGAGGGGAAAAAAATCAATCTGAATGCAAACTTCATACATTTTTTAAAACTTTAATGCTCTACCTTACTTTATCATATTTTTTTATTTCCTCTGCCTTTCTTGTAGTTTTTATTTCTTTCCCCTTAGCTCTAATTCCCCTTTCACAACATGACTAATATGGAAATATGTTAAACAGGATGATACACCTATAACCTTTACCAAACTGTTCACTGCCATGGGGAGGTGGATGGGAAGGGAAGGTGATAGAAAAATGTAGAACTCACAAATTTGCAAATAGATGAGTGGTGAAAAACCACTGTTTCATGTAATTGGAAAAATAAACTAAAATTTAAAATTAAAAATAACATCAAAAACAAAGAAAATACCACTTAAATTGAGTCTAGAAGAGTTTGTGATAGTGAGGAGAGAGAACATTCCAGTCTATGAAAAGGCCAAGAAGTCAGAGATGATATGAGAGAGAACAGAAAGTGGGCCATAGCAGAAAAAGAAAACGGAGTTCTGCATTTGAGAGCAGGTTTTATCCATCTTCTCTTTGTGATTCATTGTCAGTATCCCTTTTTGGTTCTTAGTGAAATAAATGAATTGTGGGGTTTCCTTTGCTCTAAAAATTGAATAAAAAACAAGAAGCCAACCTGATGTGTTGATATGACATTTTTTTCAGTCATAATTGCTATGTCTGACACAGTATTTCAGATAGATGTCCTTGAAAGTATAGAGGAAAATGGCATATTCTTAGGAAGTGAGAGAAACAGATGAGAGAGAGAGAGATAAATCTGAGAACCCATTCAGATATCAGTAAATCATTTATATAAATGGTTTCTTTGGAAATCAGTTCTTTAAACCCAGAATATAATACATCCCCACCCCACCCCCCTTGGGGAAGGGATCAGTGCTTAAGCTAAGGATTTGAGGGACATGTTTACATAAAATACAAAAATAACTGAGCCAACCCTACTCAAGTACACAAATGGATCTGTGATCTTGGTGATCCAAGTTTTCTTCAATAAAACAGTATAACTTATCCATGCTTATCCAACCTGTGATAACCTTCCAAAATTTCCCCACAGGGGATTTATCAAATATGGGAGAGGCCTTACTGTCTCTTTCAACAGCATAAAGTTGCAAGTGAAGACTCTTGGGCATGTTCCTGTCATCCTTTGTGTTCAATATGTTCTTCGCAAGCTCACCTTTTCTGTCATACAATTCTTTGTTGACATAATTTAATCCTGTTCTTCAGAGATCTCCATTATTTATATGTAGTAGCTTGCTTGCACTCACCATGCACCTTCAATTGTTCTCTTTGTGATGCTCATACAAAACCAGTAAAATGTTTATAATCAAAAGATGGGTCTTTGCTATTATCAGAAGCTTGGAGTCACTAAAATCTTTGGATTTTCCCCAAAAGTGATCCATTCCACTCTCTTCCTTTGGAATTTTTGGCCTAATATTATTCTGTTGTTATATCTTCAAAGGAATCTTGATGGATATTGATGATATGTGGATGGGAGAATATCTTTTCTACCAAGTTAAATGCTTTTTCATAATTATGGATAATAAACACTAAAGGATCTGATATTCTCTCCTTTTTTTGTCAATGATGAAGAATTATTCCATTACTGAATGTTACATGCAAAATCCTGCATGATCCTTATTCAATATGTGTGTGTGTGTGTGTGTGTGTGTGTGTGTGTGTGCAATAAGGATATCATCAATTTAAATCTAGATAATCCTCAAAGATTTTGTAAAGATGAGAGAGTATATAGGTCATTAATTGTAGATATTTTCTCAGTCTTTGGGGGGGGTGAGAGGGATAAAGGAGGATAGAAAAGAGAAATTCATAGGATTTGAGATTTTCTTGCAATCTGTGATATCTTCTCCACCTTTAGACACCTTGTAAAAGTCCCTCAATCACCTCATAATTATAAAATCTCTGGGGCATCCATATAATTGATTGCTTTTCCTGTCTTTGTTCCTAGTGCCAGTTCTGTGTCCTTCGTAGACATTTCAGGGACTGTGAACTGAAGGTAGTTCTATTTAACCTTATTGAAAAAACAGCTTGTTGAGAATTTTGTGGATATTTTTCATTTTTATTCTATTTATGATCCTTGTTTATTTTCATCCTTGAATGCCCTTGTAATGGCTTTGCTTAACTAGATATCTTGCCAAAATTTGCTTAAAATGGTTTAAACTACTCTAATGGGACAATATTGCTCATAATCATTTATCATGCTTCTTCCTAAGATTTTATAGATAACCTAATAATCTAACCCAGTATTGCCTTTGCCAATCATCTCTCCCCATTTGGAAAGTGAGTCAAATATTTGTAGACTAAATCATTTTCTGGGTTCTTTTCTTCTCCTAGTTGTAGTAATTAATTTTACAATTGTTTAATTTCTGGAAGAAATTATTTATACTTAGTGTTGATGTCATTTCTATTCATTTTCATTTTTTGTTTTTAAATAACTAATTTAAATAACTTGGGATGTTTTCTTTTTATGTCTTGTTTATTAGAAATTATTACCCGAGTCCTAAATATTCTGACTTCATATGATCAGCTGGCTTAGGGGCATTTCTCAAGTCTATAATAAGTCTTTTCCTGAGTCATAAAAATTTAGTAACTTTAATTCTTTGTAATATTGTTTGGTACTTTCCATGTCCAATGCCTACTAATTCTTTTTTCTTTTTTTTTAAAAAATAAGAGTTCATGACATAGAGACATGTCATTAGTTCTCATTTTTTTTCCAGAATCATGCTCTCATATTTTTATCATCCTGATTTCTTTCCATCTCTTTCATGAAAGTCAGTAAGTATCAGAATATATGGTAAAATAGCCAACTTGAAGTATTTTAAAAATCTAAGATAGCACTGCATTGGCAGTTTAGTGGATATATTGAAATGGAATATAGTTTGGTCATTTGGGATGTAATATGGCTAGCTTGAGTACATCTTACAGAGCTGTTTGTGGATGCTTCATGCTAATAGTTTCAAGCTGCTGTTCTTCCTTAAAGAATTCATCAGATTCTTGTTTTCCTCTTTAAAAAAATACATTGTTTGTTTTTGTTTTAAGAAATAAATTATTTTAGACTAAATTTTCTAGCCTAATTATATTGTCATTGCTCTTTGCCTTGGCAAAGATTTTTCATTGTCCTTGCTTCCCACATCTCTCTAGATTGAGAGGAGAAAGAAAATAGAAGAATCAAAAAGTAATTTTAATGGTGACAAAAAAAGTTTTCCTTAATAGCATTTTTTTGAAAAAAAAATAGATAGTAGCTTGTAGCAGGAGCAATTTGCAATTTTTTCAGTCTTACAAAACTTGGTATGTTCCTTTCAACTGTACCTGAATTTAGGACCCAATAAAATTATGGTGCATTTTTGATACCACTTTAAAAATAGAATAGTTGACACAGTTTAAATGAGCTCAGCAAAAAGAATATGACAGCAGGAAGTAAAAATCTGTCATATGTGACTGAAATGAACTACTCATATTTTGGCAAAATTGGTTTTAATGTATTAACAAATTCTTAAGCTAAAGGAATGAAGTGCTAACTGAGGAATTACAGACATTAACCAGGTGGTGGAAAGTGACTTGTAAGGGTTGGAATAAGTGGTATACTTTGAGGGCAGTAGGGACTTTTCAGCATACTAAAATTATATTATGTAGGAATCAACTGCTCTGTGTACTTCTGAGGCCCCCTAATGGTATCCAATTGATGTTTGGAGAAATGATTGAGTATGCTTATACTCACAGAAATCTAGCAGTGATGATTCAGGACAGCAGATTATAAGTATGAAGCAGGTGTATTGGACCATAGAAGGCTTGCTAAAGTCTGGAAGAAATGGTCCTCAAGGGTCGGTCAGGTCAGCAGTCATTTGGTCAGTTTGGGTCATGGTACATAAAAATAGGGAGGTCAGAACAAGTTGTGGCATTAGAATAAAGTATGCAGATGAAGCAATGTCCCAGGATCAGTAGAATCTAGAAAGCAGAAGGAGGAGGAGCATAGGGGAATTGAAAAGGGATGAAAAGAATAATTGACTGGCTAGAAGGATATGGCAGCCCAAGCAAGTGTATTAGGCAACAGGGAGTCAGAAATTCATATAAGGAGACCTTGCAACATGGATCAGAATCTTGGCAAGGCAGCTGGGCAATAAATAGATGGACCTCTTAGCAAGAAATGAGCTCATCACTGAGCCAATCGTCTGACTCATTCCAATAAATTTTGTGCACAGATTGAGGCAGCAATGAGTTTCTAGGTTTAGCTAGGCTCAGATTCACAGGTAGGGATATTCTTAGTTACACTGATGAGCATAAGATTAAAGAACTAGGAAGTCCCTGACTGGTAGCATGATTCAAAAAAACAAATCATGAAGATATATTGGTTCTTCTTGGAAGACAAACACTTAGATTGCATCTAAGTGGGAGCAGCATTTTGTTTTAGATGAGTTCATTTGGATTTGTTTTCTTAATACTGAAACTGGATAGCCTTGACTGAGCAATCTGGCTAAAAGTGATGTAGCAGTGGTGGCAGCAACAGAAACCCAAGTAGATTGCAGCTACCAATAGCAACATCAAAAGAATGATGAAAAAGCAGTAGATAATAGTTACATAGGGAGAGTAAGGCAGCAAATGGCAGAACTATTTGTTGATTTCTAATAAAGACCAAATTTGCCATTTTTTTCTTTTTCAAAGGGAGATAAGGATAGACAGGTTATATAGAAAGTGTTATCAGTCAGAATAAATGGATGGCAAGTGTTAAAGATGGAGCATTTTTCTAAAATGAAATCTTATGATTTTCAAATAGACAATGCTGTTGACAGGCAAAAGTGGTCAGGGATGTGCCTTAGCAAACTTGTAAATGCTTGAGCAAACAAATAAGTTGATATTCAGTCATTTCAGTTGTGTCTGACCCCATCTGGGGTTTTCTTGGCAAAGATAATGAAGTGATTTGCCATTTCCTTATCTATCTCGTTTTACAGATAAGGAAACTGAGGCAAACAGGGTTAAAGTGACTTGTCCAGATTCACAAAGCTACTAAATTTCTGAGTCAGAATTTGAACTCAAGTCTTCCTGATTCCAAGTCAGGAGCTCTATCCACTGTGCCACCTAGGCTGCCAAACATAAGACACTCCTCTTCCTCAGCTATGGGTTTCAGTTTCCTCATTAATGAAATGGGAAAATTGGGTCAGATGATGTCTAAGATCCCTTCCAGCCCTAACATTTGGTATGCTCTGGTTTATATTTAGCGCATATTATTTAAATGCAAATATTGCTTCTTGAGGCTTCTGCTCAAGTGGGATAATATTTCCTTTACTTATATTAATTTGCTAAGCAAACTCTCCCAGAGCCAAATAAAAATCCCATTATAAGGATTCTGTGTGACAATCATTTACACATCTCTGGATTTAGACCATAGCGACTGTGCTGATTTTTGAGCTGGCTAAAGCAAATTCACTAAAATGAATGATCTTTTCAACAAATGTTTTCTTTCACCCATGACCTACACACAGTTGCAAAACTATGAAAAGAAAAGGATCATCAAAGAATTACAATGAACTCTAGAGGCCATCTAGGCTAATTTCCTTATTTTACAAGGTTCCTATAGATTAAGTAAGTTGCCTAAGGTCTTACAGATACTAAATAGCAGTCACAATCTGAACCTAGGACCTATGATTCAAAACCCAATACTCTTTCTTCTGCAGCATGCATTGCCTCTTTGCTAAATATGGAAGAAGAATGGAAGCTTCTCAATAGCTTGGCTATTTTTTGTTTTTGAATAAAAACAGGATAGTATTTGAAACAAAATAGGTGCCTAATGAATGCTTGGTGAATTGAATTGAGTCCTGCTTCTGTCTCTTAATAGTTGTATATCTGGTTAGATTTCTATGTCTTTTTGTAATAAGTTTTCTTCCTGATAAACTTGGTCAGGAGTTTGAAGGAATCTCAAAAGTCAGCAAGTCTGACACCCTCATTTTATATGTGAGGAAACCATGTCCCAGGAAGATTAAACAACATACAAGACAGGATTTGAACCCAGGTCCTTTTATTCCAGAATCATTTCTCTTTACCACAGTACTGTCTGTGGAGACACAACTATCAAGAGACAGAAGAGGGATATAAAATTTAGTAGGCTTGACAGTGTCCTGCTGCCTCTCTCAGTAGCACCTACATAGAAAGCTACTCAGAACCATACTTTGAGTTAATGACCTCTACCATTCCTTCCATCTTTATAGATGATCCTATAAACCTGGATTTAAATCCCAGCTGTCACTTTGTACTTGTGTGACCTGTTGTGAGGTGGTTCTGCTGCGTTCTTCCTAAAAGGCCTTCTAATACTAAAATCTATGACTCTTGGACCCATGTTATCACTGAAACTTGTGAGGTGGTAGATTTTCCCTTTTGGAGGTCTTAACACTAGATGACCATTTGTTAGGAATATCATGGAGGAGATTCTTTCCCAGATATGAATCAGACTAGTGTTCAAGGAAGCCCCTCTCTGGAAAAACCTTTGTTTCCCTGAGTCTGAGTACTGACCTCTACTAATCTCACTAACTTCTGCAGGAATTTCTATAAAAAGTGCTTATTAATGTTGAATATTGTTTAGATGATACTTAAACATCCTCAAATACCTTCTCAGGTTAAGTTTTCTGATTTGGGGGAAATTTATCTGTAAAATAGGGGGTGTTGGAATGGACAAACACCATGTCTATTGCATCTCTAATCCTGTGAGCAAAAAATCCTATAATCTATGATCTTGAGCAAGTTATCTGTAAAATGAGGGGTTTAGAATGCATGACCACTAAGTCTACTGTAACTTCAACTCTGTGAGCAAAAAATTCTATTATTTATGATCTTGGGCAAGTTATCTGTAAAATGAAGGGTTTGAAAAGGATGATCACTTAAGATCTATTGCAACTATAACCCTGTGAGCAAAAAATCCTATTATTTATGATCTTGGGCAAGTTATCTGTAAAATGAGGGGTTTGGAATGGATGACCACTAAGATTTATTGCCACTCTAATTCGATGAGCAAAGATCTTATAACCTATGATTCCATGACAATATTTTAAAAGATTCATTGATGTGTACCCTTCTCCTGGTGAATGCAGATTTTAATTTCTTCATGCCTTATTAGATGTAGAAGAAATAAAACTATTTACCATGGATATAAATAATGGAAATTTACTTGTAGACTCACTCAACAAAATAATCACTAAATTAAAATATTTCCATGCAGGGTACATGAAGGGTTAAAAAAAACCATCACCTGGTGACCCTCTTTCTAGTAATGAGGCTTTCTGAACTGAACTAAGGTAGTTCTGAAAGGAACGATTTTACAATCTGTTGTCCATACTCAAAATTCTCCTAACTCTACTTCTCAGAGTTTGTACTCTGGGTTAGAGTCCTCCTCCGCCTATGATAAATGAGGCTCTAAGACCTTAGGAAAGCACTATCTGGAGAATTCTGTTCATTTCTTGAGCTGTGAGATCTTCTATTAATTTACTTCTTCATCCTCACTATTGGTAACCCAGCATTAACTTACATACTTTCATATCTCTGACTTTTCTGGCTCCTAAAACAATTCCATTGTTTTATTACCTGTATTTTCTCTTGACAGCATCTTAATCTGTCTTCTTTTCTTTTAAGCATACCACCACTGTTCTCTTCTCCCACACTCTGACAACCCTAGCTAATACCTTTATTCTTGCTTAACCTTATCACCATGATTACATTTCACACACACACACACACACACACACACACACACACACACACACACACGATTTCTCACACATGATTTCTCTCATTTTCTTTCTCTTTTTTCAGTTTCTAGCAAAATTTGCTATTTTGCTCTAAACCTCCCTCACTTTCCCCCTATTTATGGGCTCCTATTTATTAGTTGTTTTTACATTTGAAAATATTTAGTTTTATTTTTTTAATTCTTTAGTTTTATTCCTTCCCTTGAGAGTCTTCTTTATATAAAAGAGAAAATGAAGGGGCAGGCAGAGGAGGTAGAAGATGAGACAGGATTCTCTGTCAATCAATAGGCATTTATTAAGTGTCTACTATGTTAAGAAGTGGAGTATATAAAGAATGGTGAAACACTGTCTCTGCACTCATAAAGATCGTAATCTAATGAAAAGAAAACAAAGGAAAAATAACGTTCAAACAAATTCTCTATAGCAAAACCAGAAGATAATTGAAGGGATAAAATTTTGTGTATGATTGTAACAAAATGCTTAAATAAGCAAAATAATCCATGCCAACCCACAAGATTGGAAAATAGAAAAAGTTGCTGAGATATTGCAAGATTACATAACATGAGACCTCTGAATGTTCTCAAAAATAAGAAGTCTCTGTGATAAGAAAAAGGATGTCAATATTATACCAACTATGGAGCTATGTTTGATAAAGCAGTGGTGGGGGAAGGTCAATGCCCAGGGAAGTCAGCAGATTGAGGCCCAAGATCTATAGGCTTTGAGAATGAAAAGGGTCATGCCTAAGTAATATCAGGACCTTGTCTGAAGACAATCTTAGGATAACACTTGGGGTATTTAGGGGCCCCCAAATCACAACACTGCCCAGATTTTTGGGGGGATGCCTAGGCAATGGCTAAGGGGATGTGGGTATCTGCTGACTATGGTGAGAGCACAGCAAAAATGCAATAACTGTTCTCTTATGTAGTCTGAGCCCATCTTACTTAGTTGAAGCTAAAAGAACTATCCTGGTCATTCAGACTACAGAGTGACTAGGGAAGGAACAGTGCCTGGGTCTATGTGGAAGAGGGCAAGTTCCTTTTTAGTTATAAATGTTTCTTAAGGACCCTCTGGGTTGCCAGACACATACATTTCCAAGGACTGGAAATACAACAGTTTCTGCTCTCAGTCTAAATACAAATACAATACAAATACATATATGATGTACAAACTCTCTTGCAACAGGATGATTTGGAAAAAAATCATCCAAGTGAAGTATGCATATAATTTTGCTACTTAAATTCCCTTTTCCCAGCACTAACTAAGAATGATTTTCCATTTCAGTTCACCAGAAAGCAATAGACTACAAGCCCAGATCAGCACCAATGTCCTGCTGTATTGGAAACTGGCAGAAATCTATTTCAAATTACCTGAAATGTACCATGTTCAAATATAAGAGATTCAAAAATCAGGTATTACATCCAGAAATCACAGAAGTGACAAAAATCAAAAGACAAACCTTCTATTTCTGGTACTGTAAGAGTTATTCCACATCCCAAAATCAAGTTGGAAGATATTACTCATATTTTAATACTACTCTGAACTTTAAAATTATTATATTTACCTTTAAAATTATATATATATACATTGTTCTTTGTGTAAGTTCATGCTTATTTGCCTATTAATCACCTATACATTAAACAAGTATAGATATCATTTGTGATATAAGAAACTATTGATTTATGCCTCCAGTAAATTGTCTTTTAAAAGAATTTTATATTCATTTGTAATGTTGTGGTTGTGCAGTCATTTCAGCTGTGCCTGAAATTTTGTGATCCAATTTGGTATTTCCTTGGCAAAGGTACTAGTTTTTTGCCATGGCTTTCTACATTTCATTTAGAGATGAGGAAACGAAGGCAGATTAAGTTGCCCAGGGTCACACAGCTAGTAAGTGTCTGAGACTAGGTTTGAATTCAGGTCTTCCTGACTCCAAGCCTGGCATTCTATCCAATGAGCCATCTAACTGTTCTTAGTGTGTCATATGGTAGATTTGAACCCAGAGATTTAATTTAATAATAGATAATTTTTATTTCATGAGTTTGAGAATTTGTCATTTCTGCTCTTTCATTTACTCATTCAACAAATATTTTTAAAGTGGTTGTTCTTTCCAAAAATTGGTGTTAACCAGAGGGTGGGAAGAGAGAGAGTACTAGAATCATTTTGCAATAAAAATAATAGCAATGGATAGAGCACCAGCCCTGGAGTCAGGAGAACCTGAGTTCGAATCCGACCTCAGGCACTTAATAATTAACTAGCTGTGTGACCTTGGGCAAATCACTTAACTCCATTGCCTTACAAAAACCAAACGAGAGAGAGAGAGAGAGAGAGAGAGAGAGAGAGAGAGAGAGAGAGAGAGAGAGAGTTGTGGAGTTGTGTGATTTTAATTAATAACTTATAGTTGTTCCCTTTGGTCCTAGAATCAGGAAGAACAGAGTTTAATTCTGGTCTCAGACACTTGCTAATGGTGTGACCCTGAGCAAGTCACTTAGCCTCAGTCTACCTCAGTTTCCACCACTTAAAAATTGGTAACTCCTACCTCATAAGGTTATTATAAGGATCAAATGAAATAACATTTACTGGAATTTTTTAAATCTTCATCTGTTAAAAAGTAACTTTTTTAAAGAAATTATATAATATTTAAAGATTAGAATCTAGAGGTGACCAGAAAGGCATAAAAATTAAAATATTTCATATTTATGTTCAGTTTTAAATACAAGAAAGAGTAAAATTAACCTAACTCATTAAACATTTTTGAATAAACTATGCTTAATGACTAGAAAACACCAAAATTAAATCTATGATAAGGATTAAAGTACTAGCCCTTCATAATTCTTATGATTGTTAGCTGAAAGGCAACCCCATCCTTCTAGTCACCTAGACTTACAAACTCTGAATCACTCCCTACTCTTCCATCTCCCTCATTCTCTATATGTAACCATTTACTAAATCTTATTGATAACATCCACTGTTACATTTGCCCTATTCTTTACACACACACACACACACACACACACACACACACACACACACAAACAACACACACAAAGACACAAGCACACATCCCTAGTACCTAGGTTTAGACCCTCATGATTTATCTGGACTTTTGGACACCCTTCTTATTCCATAAATGTTTACTAAGGACCTCTACTTCTAAGCCCAAATCTCTTCAATTCATTGTCTACATGACTGCTAAAGCTCATATCTGACCATGTTACCCATTGAAGAAAAATCAGTAGGTTCCTATTGCCTCTTGTTTAAAACAATATGGAATTACTGATTTGGCTTTAAAGGCTGTCAAAGATGGTTCCAACTGACCTTTTGCATTACTTACCTTCATAACATGCTACATTTTTGGCAAAGCTGGACTACATACTCTTCCTAGTACATGCCATTCCATCTCTTATATTCTTGTCTTTACATAAACTGTCTCTTCTAAATGCTTAGAATATTCTTCCTCTCCTCTGCCTCTTGGAATTCCTGAATTTCTTCTATGGTCAACCTGGATGCCATTTCCTACATAAAACATTTCCTGATTTCTCCAGTTATTGGTATTCCTTTGATCCTGGGAAAGAAAGAAAAAATAACCATAGAATGATTTTATATTAACTTTGCATATTTAAATACTCAAATAAATCTATGATCTTCATTGATACATGAGTTCCCTTTGACAATGTAACTTTCCTTGCCTTCCTACCTTATGTTTTTTTTTCAGTTTCACAAGGGTTCCTCCCAGGGACAAGAAGTAGGGGAAATCATTACAAATTACTAGAGCAAAAGATCTGGTTTTCCCTTTCTTAGTAGTGCTATTATCAATAGTTGTGCTATTATCAATTCTTGAAATCTATTATAAATTCAGTGACTTTTAAAGAAAATAATTGACAAAATTTATCAGTTATCAACCAAAATACATTCTAATAAACTGAAGAATTATTAAGAACAGAATATAATTAATTATATTTTGTTATTCTGAATTCCTTCACTACATCTATATTATTTTAACACATAATATATTACATAGATATGTATACACTTCTAGTTCATGATCAATGAATACACCATTCTGAACAATGTCTTGTGAGCCTGTAATGCAAGTATTTTTGACTGAAACATTTTGCTTCTGCCCTTCACAGTGAAGCAAAGCAATTTCACCTTCTTTTACAGTCACAACTTTACAGAATTGATAGTATTTGTAACTGTCATCTTTTTATTGATTGATATTTTAAGGATTTGAGATATAAGGGTAATCTTTAATTACAAAAGGTTAAATTACATACATATAATTTATGAAAATATACAATCAAAAATATCTCTAAAGAGTATTTTCTGTTTTCCAATTAACAAGTTTTGTCAAAATTACTGGAATAGAAGTTTATATTCCAAAGAAAAACAAAAAGCAATATTTTGCAAATTTTTCTTTTTAATGTTTTGCATTATAGAATTATTGTACACAAATTTGCAAAAGGTTACATTTTACAAGTATTTATTGTGATATAAATTATTATAACATAATAACTGTTCTTGATTTAAATTTTTAGATATATTTTTTAGAAATAAACTCTTTATATTCCTAGTCTATGTTCCAGGCTGGGCATATTTATTTGGCTGCTTCTTTTGTTTTTGTTTTTGTCCATCAATTACAATCTGTGTAATTATTTTTAATTCTCCAATTTAAGTCTCCAGTTTTCCTCTCCTCCTTTCCAATGCTTTCCTTCATTCTTCTCCTTTTCTCTGCTCCCTAACTTTTAACCTCAGTTGAAAATTCTGAAAAAAAAATTTCACTGGAACCCAAACTTTATCCAGGCAGCTCTAGCTCTGGAACCATCCCAACATTCTGGAGGCCTTCCTTATTTTCAAGGAGGTATCAATGAAACATTCTACCAAATGTAAATATTTCACTTTTACCATATGAATAGATCATTTCCTCTCCATCACACAATTCCTTGATAACATCCTTTGTTCTTTGTTCTTCATTAGTCTAGTTGCTTGTATATTTATGGCCTGATCATACCCACCATGTACGTTTCAATTGTTCTCTATGGGATACACAGCTTTAGTGCTTCAGAGGTAATATTGTGTCCCATATCTCAGTGCCATATAATAATAATACCAGTATAGGCCTTTGCTTTATGGGGAAACTTGTAGTCTGTTAAAAAAAAAATGTGATTTTTCAAAAGCAATCCAGCTCATTCTCCTCCTACTATTTTTAGATCTAACTTTCAATGGTAAAATTGTCAGACCCTGGCAAAAAAATTATCTATGAGTAGTAATACAGAATGAGAAATTGAGGAGGACATCTAGGTTGCTTCTCCTAGGTAAGGAGGTCAGTCACTCAACAAGAGTAAAAGGGAAGTCAGGAAACAGAGTGTCTTGGGTGAGAGAATAAGTTGAGTTTTAGACATGTTGGGTACACCCTGTTAGAGATATCTAATAGGAGGTTGGAGATGCATGACTATGGGACAGCAGGGAAATTAGAATGAAAATAAGCAGATATGAGAATCATGAATGCAAAGATGAGAATTAAATTCTCTGGAGCTGACAAAATCATTAAGTGAAACAGTATAAAAGAAAAGTGAAGTGGACCCAAGACAGAATCTTATAGGACAACCAAGTTTGGCAAGCATGACCTGGATGAAGATCCAGCAAAGGAGAGTGAGAAGGAATGGTCAGAAGAAAGTAGGAGATATAGAAGAGATAAGTGTCACACAAAAAATAAAGAGAAAAATATATCAAAGGGAAGAGGGTGATTAAAAGGGACAAAGATTACAGAGAAGTCAAGAAAGCTGAAGACTGAGAAAAGGTCGTTACATTTGTTACATAAAAACTATTAGTAACTTTGGAAAGCACAATTTCAGTTGAGTGATGAGTTTAGAAACCAGATTTCTGAGAATTATGAAGCAAGTGAGAGGAAAGGAAGTAGAAGCACCTAATCTGTAGATTACCTTCTACAATAATTTAGCTACAAAAAGGAAACAAATTTGGGGGATAGCTAGAGGGAATAGATGTATCAAGGTGAAGATTTATTGAGGATGAAGAAGATATGGGAATGTTTATGGGCAGTAGAGAAGCAGCTAGTAGAAAGACTAAAGATAAATTAGAGAACAATGATGAGGTAGCAATCTGCTAGAGAAGATGGGATTAACTGGGACCACTTCTGCCTGTTGAGGAATTTACCTTGGCAAAAAAGGTCTTCCCCCTATGTGAGAGAGTGGTGAAGGAGGAGATAGAGGGAAAAGAGGAGAGAACAATAGTAATCTTTTGATAAATGACCTCAAGGAAAAAAAAGAAAAGGAAAGAACCTATAACCAGGCACTAGGGCAAGGAGAAGAATAGAGGCATATTGGAATGGAAATGGATTACAAAAAAATGAAGATCACACTAGTACTGAGCACACTCCTCTCTCAAGACCATCTTCTTTATTCTATAAAAGAGAAGGGAAGATCAAAGAGAAAGAAGCATAAAATGATAGGGAAGAGGAAAATATACAGTTAACAATCGTAACTATGAACACAAAGAAAAAAACTAACAAAATAGAGTGGAGTAAGGTAGTAGAATGAATTAGAAAGCAAAATCCAACAATATTTTGTTTACAAGAAATATATTTGATCAGAAAGATTCAGTGTTAAAGTGTGGTACTAGAATATCTACTTTGTTTGAGTTGAACATTAAAAAAGAGGGTAGCAATCATGATTTCAGACAAGGAAATAGTAAAATAATAGAATTGGTTAAAATAAATAAACAGGCAAAAGGTACCCTAGACAATTAATTTTCTGTCATTCATACATATAGAGAAACATATATTAAATCAATTATAGAGCAACTTAAATGAATGTTTATAGAAAGAGGCAGTAAAACTATAATAGGAATTTACATGTACTCAACTCAGACCCAGATATATGTAATCAAAATATAAATGAGAGAAGTAAACAACCTGAATAGAGATTTTGAAAAATTAGATATGATAAATATGTTGAGATTAGTGAATAGGAACAAAGAATGCAAAACTAAATATGGCAACTTTACAAAAATTTACCACCTACTATCATAAAAACATCACAAACAAATACAGAAAAGCAGAAATATTAAACCTATTCTTCATTAACTGCAACTCAAAAATTATACAAAGGACCTTTGAAGAAAATAATAAAAATTAGAGTCCAAATATTTTAAGAATTCCTGAGTTAAAAAACAAATCCTAGAAAAATTTTCTTAAATCCTCACCTAAGATAACAACAATGAGATGGTATAGCAAAATTTTTGTAGCCAAGGAAATACCTAAGAAGAAAATATATGTCTTTAAATACTTTCAATAGCAACAAAAAAGAAAAAGAACAAATTAATGCATTGGACCAATTTTTAGAAACCTATTTAGCACCAAAATAGAAATCTCAAAACCAAAGATAAAATTAACAAAATTTAAAGTTAAACTTTGAACTGATAAATAAAACTAAAAGTTGCATTTTGGAGGAAACTGATTAAAATAGACTCCTAGAAAATCTGATTTTTTAAAGAGAGAAATGAAAACCAAATTGCCAAGCATAAAAGCAAAGAAGAAATGAAAGACTTAGAAATAAAGGAAATTATTAGAAATTAATTTTTTGCATTATGCATACTTACAAAACTGACAGTTTAAATGTAAGGGATGAATATTACTAAAATATTTGGAATAACAAATTAACAATTTAAATAATTTGACCTCAGAAAGACCTTCAAAAATAATCTATAAATCAGGGCTTCTCAATTGGCACCTACTCACCTTCTAAGAGTCTAAGTATAGATTTCAGGGATCAAGGAACTTTAAAGGAAAGAAAAAAATTAGATCTTTATTTTCACTAACCTCTAATTCAGAATTAGAATTTTCTTAAATTAGTCAAATTATTCTGAACTGGAGACCATAAAGGTACATAACACATAGAAAATTTTAAAATCTTGTTACAAATGAACTCCTTAAAATATACATACATATATATATATATATATATATATATATACTTAAAAGCAAATGCTAACAAGACTACAAAAAATTCTAATATTATTAAACTGTCAAAAAAGTTAAATTATACATCCTATCAAATTCCTTCCATGACCTAAATATGATAGTCATGATATCATAACCTTGATACCTAAACTAAGGGAGAACAAATCAAAGAAAGAAAACTATAAACATTGATTTGTTATATTAATACAAGCACGTTAAATAAAATATTAGAAAAAGAAGTTTAAGCAAGATGTTAAAAACTTTAAATTATCACTAGGTAGAATTTATGCCAGGAATTGCAAGGTTGCTTCAATATTAGGAAAACTACAAATAACTATGAGGTCATAAAAATAACAAAACCCATTAAAATAATCTATCAATAGTTATAAAAAGATATTTCAACAGAAGTCAATTCAGGTTGGGTTTTTTTAGGATTTTTGCAAGGCAAATTGGGGTTAAGTGGCTTGCCCAAGGCCACACAGCTATTATTAAGTGTCTGAGCCCGGATTTAAACCCAGGCACTCCTGACTCCAGGGCTGGTCCTTTATCCACTGCGCCACCTAGCCGTCAGCTAGCCGCTACCTAGCCGCCCCCAATTCTGTTTTTAAAAATACAAAGTAATAAATGCATTTTTCCTTAGCATGGGAGATTAAGAAACCCCAAAACTATCTGAATAAGAACCAGTACTGGTTCAGTTAAGATTGCAAGACTGACAAACAGGATGGCTTTGAAAGAAACCTGGTGAATTTATTATATACTTTTCTAAAAAGTAAGCTGTATATAATACAGATTCATGGAAATCTTTCTTCATATTCAGAATAAAAAATTAAATCTTTTTGGCTCATCTCTTTATTTTTCTTCTCTTTGTGGTTTTTCCATTTTTATTCTTGAATTCTCAAGGGTGGGGTTGACTTTACTTAGTGGGATACTTTGCTATGCTTTATTTACTCTGGTTTTACCCTTCACTGCTTTTTCTTTGCTTTATGGGATAATGCTCAAAATTGTCTTTTTCATAAAAATTAACAAATAAATTTCTATTCTACCCTAATCTTACTTTTGGTACCTATTTCCATTTGACAAGTAAGTCTGATGCTGGTCAAGAAATTTTCTTAATTTTTTTAGTTTTCTTCTGCAGCAATTAATTTATATTACTTAAACTGCTGGAAGAAATTATTATAGTGTATATTTGATTATTGATGTCTATCACTTCAAATATACTTTGTATTTATTTATCTGAGTGTGAATTATGTACCCTTAGCAGTTTGTAAGATCCTTTGAGGTCACAGACTATTGTGATTTTGTCTTTGTATCTCCAGTGGCTAACATAGTGCCTTGCACATAGTACATGCCTAAAATATGTTTACTGAAGTGAATTGAACTTTCAAATACTGATCTAGGAAGAACATGCATATCGAATATTCCTAACATAAAAAGAGAATCAACAAGATTTCAGAGAAAATTAAAAAACTTGGGGGCGGCTAGGTGGCATAGTGGATAAAGCACCAGCCTTGGAGTCAGGAGTACCTGGGTTCAAATCCGGTCTCAGACACTTCATAAGTACCTAGCTGTGTGGCCTTGGGCAAGCCACTTAACCCCGTTTGCCTTGCAAAAAAAATGAAAAACTTGTTTATTTTCATACTACCAAAATTGTCAGAAAAATTGTTTATATCATTTTATATTTAATATTTGTGTGAAAGAAAATGCTGGCACTGACCTCTAATAGCATCCTTATTCATATCACACAAATTACAAGAATGGAACATGTTGCAGAAAGCTTGGAAATTTTGTACATAGGATTATAAAGTTAGAATCAGAAGGACTTTAAGGATTGATCTCTTTTTGATTATAGTTGAAATAGCCCTTACATTCAATTTAAGTTAATGGAATGCACTTTTGCTATGTTAATCATGATATTTCTTATATGTTATAGCTTCTGCCCATTCTATCTAGTGGGTTCTCAAAACATGCAAATTATCATATCCCCCATTTTTTCAAACTTCTGTTTTTTGGAAATCTATGCTCTAAATCATATCTTTCTGCATGTATCCATAGTAAATTTGTAAGATCAGGTTTATATTAAATCCAAATTAATACTCTTTTAGAAGTCTCTTATTTCACACACAAATAACTAAAGACCAGAAAAGTTAAGTGATTTGCAAAAGATCACACAGGAAACAAGTGATTTGCAAAAGATCACACAGGAAACAAGTTTTCAAAATAGCCCCACCCTGGAAAATTCATGTCTTCAAAACCTACAACTACCTCATTCTTTTTATTATTTCTTTTTTACTTCCTGAAAATCTACTTTTTACTTCCCCTATCAAGGTTTAGACAGCACAAAAAGCAAGTGAATAGGTTCTTCATTAAACTATATAACTGTCATTGAAAAAGTGAAGTTATAAATTTTCTAGGTCTATCACCTGGCCAATATGCTCTGGGTTAACAGTTTAATGGCATCTTAGGGATCTGTAAATGCTAAGAATATGTTGTTTGGTCCATGTATAATGCAGTCAACTACATGCTCAATATTTTGGTAAAGAAGCCACTATAAGCACACAGGAAGCATGTTTTGATTCATTCATTTAAAAAGGACTATGGGGGTGGCTAGGTATCACAGTGGATAGAGCATCGGCCCTGGAGTCAGGAGTACCTGAGTTCAAATCTGGCCTCAGACACTTAATAATTACCTAGCTATGTGACCTTGGGCAAGCCACTTCACCCCATCTGCCTTGCAAAATCTAAAAAAAAAAAAAAAAATGACTAAGGTCATCTCTAGTAACCCTAGAAGTCTATGACTAGAAGGTACAATGGCCTAAAGAGAAATAATTCCAGTTGAGTCAGTTGAAGCTGATCATATCAATTTATTTAGCAATGCATGGCAATTGACCAACAAACTGGGACCATATATCTTCAGCTCAGTCCTGGACTCCAAATACAGGGGTAGATAGATACACCCACACATATACACATATATGAAATCAATATATAATCAATCAAATAAGCCCAACTAATGAATAGGAAAAAATACATTTGGTAATCTGATTTCTACTTGAAGGAAAGGTTAAGGACTTAAGTGGGATTACTATTTGTCCTTCATTCTGGAAGAGGACTATGACATCAAGGTGATACCATGACTTGCAAATGAATTCGATTTGTGAGGGAGGACTGTGCAAAGTCACAAGCCTCACTTTCTCCTTCAGTCATTTGGGTTCAATGGCGAAATATAGATCAGCATGACTGGAGGTAACCAAAGATGCAATAGGAAGGCCTTGGCCTTTTTAAGCTAAGGACTTTCTGAGGTCTCACTTTGACTGAAGCAAGGCCCATCAAGTGATTAAGGCTAGGTAAAAAAAATGAGGCAAAGGATGACTTCTTTTAACTAGTCAAAAAATAAAAGTCTGAGAAAAAAAGATTCTCAGGGTTCTGGCCAAAACAAAAACAAATGCTATTTATATTCACCGTGAGCAATCAGAACCAAAACTGAATGACCAAGTTGGGCTTGGGCTGGGAGCAACTGTTGGCCAATCAATTAGAGTCAATGTGATGAGAGATGATCCTTAAGAAATTTATGCTCTAAAACCCAAGGTATCTTTTGAAGATAGCCTTTTGAGCCATCAACCATCAAAATTTATATTCCTTTAGATAGAGCACCAACAGCTAGTCCCTATGTAGATGGGGAGGGGAGGGGAGGGGAGAGGGGAGGTAAGGGGAAGGAAGGCAGGAAGATAGGGAGGGAGGGAAGAAAAAAAGGAAGAAGGAATTGTATTGCCCACTTGTTACTGTCAGTTGAGTCCCTAGTGGGGCAGTACTACTTGTATTACTCAATCTACGCAAATTGACAAGTTATTCTTATGGAATGACTTGAGAAACAATACTTTAATACAGTTATGTGTCAGAGGAGTGACTTTAACCCACTTCTAACACAATCAAACCTACTTTATTCACACCATACTGCACCTGTCCATTTTACAAATGAGGAAAACGAAGCCCACTTGCTCAGATACATAGGTAGTAAAATTTTCAATTTTATACTTCTTTTAAATTCAGTTTTCATGTTGCTATAATCCTTAAATAGCTTTCACATGAGAAGTTTATTTCTGTCAATAAAGAGAAAGGGGTAGTTCCATTTGTGGTGTCACATGGAAAATTGGGGTTTCCTATTAGTGAGAATTTTAGTCCCAGGCTGATTCTTTCTACCCCAATTTCTTTTACTCTTAAGACTAGTTTGAGAGAAGAACAAGTTAGGTCAAATTATGTCAGAATCTTTTAAAGGGAAAACTGAAAGGACAATGAATAGATTAAGCCAGTGGAGAGTGTAGAATCAAAATCTCTGTGTGTTAAATGTGTGTAAATATATATGTGTGTGTGTATATACATATATATATATACACATCTAATCTATAACTTGTAGAAGTTTATCATTTCAAAAATGCATAATTTTTCAATTTATGAATCAGTGAGTAGTCCAAGAATAGGCATACCTCTGATTTTCATGTTAAATAGTATTTTATTTTTCTGGATCTTTAGTAGCTGAAAGCTTCAGAATGTGCAGAAGCAAATCCAAGGTTGAATCTCTAGAGGGGCTATTTCCAGAAAATATAGAACTGAAGGTTTGAGGAGAAACAGTCACTCCTAGAGCTCTTTGGATTACCTACCTAATGGCGATAGCTGGTGAGCAGTCAGTGATAGAGGTAGGAACAAAAGTGGCCTCCTTCTCCACAGTGATTCTCTCAATAATGATTGTGAAGCCCAGTATAGAAGCAGGCTGGCTGCTTTGGTTCATCCTTCATTTTTGAAGATCAATGACATTATGACATCAATGTCTTGACTTGTACAAAAAGTTTATATAAGTGAAAAAGTGTTACACAGTCATCAGCCTCATTCATCCTTCCTGACCTGGGATGCAGTGTATGATCTAATTCAACTTGAAGTGCTCCACAGCATCTGCTTCAGTCATCCCCCCCCCCACTGGAACTTTCACAAGTATGCATACGAATAGATTTGTGCAACAGAATTTTTTTTACACGTATATGTGTCTCTTTCCTCTATATATACATATGTAATACACTGGAAATAAGGAGGTTCTCAATTAAACAATAGGAACAAAGGGGTAGTAGGATAAATTTGAGTGGCAGCAAGTTGCCTTCTCGGAGCTGTGGCAGTTAGAAACAATTTACTGGTTGATCTCTTCAGTTGAACTATTCTTAATTGACTGGGTAGAGAATTTACTTTAATTAGTGAAGAATATAGAACTTGAGGAGGCTCATTTACACCTCAGGGTTCAATCTCACACTGTTGTTACCTATCTTAGCATCTATACTGCATGGTAAGAAAGTCATCCCTACTAGGACTGCCATAGTTAATTATTGAGCACCCTGTATGAAATACATCATGAATTTTGTTCAAGAGCAAAATATACTTTTATATAGATACTTTGAAATATCTGTTATTTCATTGATATTCTTACTGCCTCAAACTGTATTGTCCCAAATTCTATTACCTGATGATTAACTTTTTAATGATGAGTCTTTACACTTGAGAGACTGATTTTTGGAAAATATATAAAGATCTCTCCCCAGGACCATAGTTAAAGACTTTTCATATTAATAAAACCTGCTAGAGCTTGTGTTACATCAGCAAAGCTTTAAAAGAACCCAGAATAATCACCATACCATGATTCAGTGTTCTGATTATTTACTTACCACATTTAATAAAATTTCTTCAGTTACATGATTAATAAATTATAAATGCAATATTTGTTTCAAACCAACTTGTTCAGTGACTCTAATATAAAAGTGGGAGGTATAATTTAGTCTCAGTTGATGAAAAAGCATAACACCAAAAAGTTACTTAGCAGTACTTTTTTGATTTGGTAAAAATAAGACAAGGTGAATAAATTGCTCATATTAGCTAAATGCAAAAATTAGAATTGAATTTAAAATATAAAATATCACTATATTGTGCCCTTACTTTCATTTCTTTAATTTTTGAGGTCTAAATCACTTTTTAATTCACTCACAAGGAGATATTTTTGTTGATCTTTTTTCTTGACAGCAGCAATCTTTTGATTACATACATCTTTTTATGAATTAGTTTGTCTCAAATTGCTCAAGGTCATTTATACAAATGATTTCTTCTTTTTAATAATAAATTTTTCCAATGATTTTAAGATTTTAAGTTAGGCTATATATCTACTTTATCAAATTTACTGATAAGATTCACTGAATACCACAAATAAAGCACCTTCTAAGTCCTAATGACTATAGTGAAGTTGATATTTAAATATTAACCTGAAGTTCTGAATTCTTACCAGTTTAGAAAATATTCATAGCACAAGTTATTACAAACTACTAGATGAACTCTGTTTTTTACATAATATATCATCATTCCAGATGATAACAAAAATAAATATATATGGTATATATATATATATATATATATCTTTCCTATATCACAATCTTTACAAGATTTTATTGTGATATTTTTCATATATTTTAATATATCATAAATCATCCAAAGAAACAACATAAAAATAACCATACTTTATATTTTTCCACATGAAAGGCACTAGACATCTGTTGCAATCATGGTACAAGTTTTATTTTAACTTACGATACTAACAACAACAAAAAACTAATAAGAAACAAAATAATTTCCTGCCAGGTTTGATGGTCAGTAGTTTGTTCCAAACCAACTGTTTACTTTTTCTATTCTTAGGTAAAGAGCCAGGCTAACAACATAGTATTCTTCTGTCTCTTCCATCCATACCAGTTCCAAATTCACTTTTCCTACTGAGTCTACATAGGTTACATAAAAGTGACGCCCTCTGTAATTAAAAAAGTCAGAAGATCTGGTAGCAGGTCTCATGCAAACTGGGGAACTGAAACACCAAAATGGTTTCTCTGTTTCATCCAAAAGGGTTACATCCATCATATAACAGTTCTACAAAATAAAGCAAAGAAAATTGTAACACACATTTAGCATTTAATTATATACTATTAGCCCAGATTCCTGAAAGTTACTGAGAAAATTCTGCAGTAGGTGCTTTCAGTTATTTTTAAGACATCTCAAGCTTTCAAAAATATTTCACTTTAAACTTTGCTATACTGGCGATCTGTGTTTAATTTCTTAGTAAGAATGAGAGACAAGCAATTTGGTTTCTCTAATACCAGTTTTGCTACAGAATAACCCAAGGCATGTCATTTTCCCTCTCAAGAACTTAATTTCCTCTTCTATAAAAGGGGTTGAATTACATTCTTTTTAAGCATTCCTTAAATCTCTAAAATTCTAAATTCTTTTTGTTCTAGCTCCAAAATGATTTGATCCAATAACTCAAAATATCAAATTTAATGAATATTAAATATTATGTTAGAAGTCAGAGCTTCGTAGAGACAAATCTCTACAGGGAAAACAGATATAGACATGGACAAATCATGAACGTTCAGAAAAGGCAATTCTTTCAAACATGTTTTGATATATACTGGTAAATCTAACACAAATCAGGAATGTAGGAATCGATCTTATTTTTATCAGATCTCAGAGAAAAGAGGAAGGGAAATCCTCTAGTCATTTTAAGGCAATTTCCTTCCCCACCCCACCAAATCTCTCCTTAAACTGAACAGGGACAACATAATGGGTCCTCTCCCATGTTCCAGCATTAAATTTTATTTTCTCAACCTAAATTTTAGTAGTGCTTTCTCTCCCTAATCCTTCCCCATTCTTCTCATTCTCATGTCAAAGCAACTGAGCCACAGAGGAGGAAAATACAAATTCTGCATACTAATTTCTAATGGAAATGCTAGTAGCATCTTTTTGTTTTGAGAGTTGAGTGGAAAAATTTAGAGGCAAATCAATATAATCAATATAAATATCTATGAAATTTCATTCATTCTACAAATTGTGATTGCCTATCACATACAAGGCACCACGGGAAAGATAAGCTTTAATAATACCAAATAATGCCTAGATTTTTTTAAAACTCTGAAATCAATCTCCTTTAGCTGTGAGACTTGAACATTAACATTAATACAGCTAAGTAGCAGTCAAAACTAAATGTGCAAACAGTTTTAAAAACAATCATTGCCTCTTACTATATAATACATCAGATTCAAAGGTCTATATTTGGGCAAGCTATGGCACTTAGTTGTGGAAAGTCAAACTCTCAAAGCAGAAATTCCATTTTTACAGATATCGTTTACTTTCTATACATATTCAATGTAGCACCATCTCACTAATTAGCTAAGAGTACCTGTTTTTTTAATATAGCTGTATAAAAGAGTTTTAAAGTTTTAAGTAAGGTAAATCTTTTATTATCCCCAATTCATACATTTCTAGATTTTTTAATAAACTATTAAAATAAATTATTAAATTAACTATGCATTTTCAATAACTAAAGCTTATCCAAATCCCATTCATCTATTTGGAAATATTAATTTTTCACCATCTGTGATGGAACATGTTCTCCATATGAAGTAAAAACAAAAAAAAAAGGTTTTTACCAAACAGGTATTGCCAAAGTCTATTGAACTGAAGGCTAGGATTGACCTATCTTTTATAGTAGGGGTGGGATTCCTTTTTTCTGCCAAGGGCCATTTCAATATTTAAAACATCTTTCATGGGGTATATTTGGTCAAATACTTAACTAATTTACCACTAAAAAGCTACTGGATTTATTGAATTTTGAATCCTGCCTGAAGTTGCCTTGGCAATGTGAGACTGATAGGGCCCATGGGCCAGAAGCTTCTGGTACTCAATTTTCCAGTAACTACCTGCAACTCTTCATTTTCTGACATAACACTAACAATGTGCCCAACACTTAGTAGGTACTTAGTGAATGTTTATTGAATTGACTTAAATATTGCCAACTGCTATACACACATATACACACACACACAGTCATTTTTATTTGAATCAATAAAGTATTTCTAAAGTATGTTTAGAAATGGCTTTTTCCTTTTTATTGATCTACTTTTTCCTTTCGCCTTTTCCTTATCTTTCAACTCCAAATCTCAGCCCAACAAAGTCTTTTTTTCACTAAACTGGTCTAAGAAGGAAATCAGCAATGGACTCAAATTCCCATAATATATTTTTATCCTAAAAAAAAAGAAGCCTATTGACTAAAATACATCTAATAGTCCGTTATCAGTTTCCTCTATGGAAGACAAAGTTCTGATCTGAGAGTCTCTGGTGCCTTTTGCTTTCTTTTCCAGGCAGGCAGGAAGTAAAAACAGAATAGAATCATTATTGTTAGCATCCTCAGGTCATAAACTACATAAAAGCTCTCATTTTTCAAAGCATCTCAAAGAATTCAGTTACAAAGATAAAGATGGAGTTGAGAATATAGGTAGGCAAAAGGAGTAATAAGATAATGGGAACTCTAAAACTACAATGGGGGAAATAGTATATATTTTTTAAAACCTTCCTGGTCCTCTCAAAAGGTGAAGGCTTCAGTAGAAAGAGCATTGGTTGTGGAGCCTGAAGTCTTGAGTTTAAATCTCAATCTTGCCTCCTAAGGGTACCTGTGGCAAGTTTCTTTACCTCTCTTGGTCTTACTTTCCTCATCTATAAAAAAAGTTTAGCTCTGAAGTCCCTCTGGCTCTAAATGCATCATACAAAGGATTTTGTAATACTTGGGGAGATTGGAAAAGTGAAAACTTGGAAAATATGCACATTTTTACCAAACAATGACCCAGTTATCTTGAAGAGACTGGAGGTTACAAAACAATCAATTACCTGTATACATCCAGCAAAAACATCCGTCTTCCAACAGAGGCCAACTTTTCCAATGAGAGGTAAATGCTGTGCATTGTTTTTAAAACTTATAACGATGAGCTTCATGTATCCATTTTTAATGAAATCTGCAAAGAATTTAAAATAATTAATGAACATTAATATAGTACATCAAGAATTAGTCATTACTTAGCTTTCAAATTCTCTTTGCCTAGTTCTTTACTCTTATAATGTTACTTTCATATGAGAGAAGTATCTTATGTGCTTATGTTTAAATTATTTGAGCTTGGAATGACGTTAGTATAACTAAAACAAAATGAGAAAAAATTGTCAGAAGCCTTGTCTGGGTCAATTGAGGGCAAAGGTGTGGTAGTGAATATTTAGCAACTAGCTCTCTAGAGGGGGGGAAATGGAGAATGATTCAATTAAGTTTTATCTGCAATATTAACATTTTCTCGACCACTTTTAATGGACCACTTTTAAGTCTAAACAATCAAGAAAACAATAAATCAAGCCATGATCTGTAGCAATTGACATTTTCCAAAGTGTAAACTAATGCTCACACTGAAAATATAATTATAAATTCCTTCAAATTAGTATTAACTGGCATATCCCCATCTGTGGATTCCTAAGAGTAAGAGATCAGAGATTTGAATAAGTAGTTTCTAGGAGAGTCAAGGGAATACCACTAATTTTATTCATCACTAGTCAGCAACTAGGACTGCTAAGAGAACAATCTTCTTAGTACAAGAATGGAAAAATATGGAAACACTTCCATATTTATAAAAATAAGGGAAGAAAGTCACAGTAGATAAAGTCACCTTGAAACTGAAGGATCTGCTAATAAAGTTTAGAGGAAAGAGATCCTAGAGATTTTGGAGGAAAGAACCAAAGAGGGAGTGAAGCAGCTATAAGAGAAATGGTCACTAGGTAAACAAAATGGAGCATTATCCAACTAGGTGATTAGAAAAGAAAAGGGGGTCCACAGCACACAAGTAAGCTATCAAGTACAAACAAAAGTTATAAGTAATCCTGCAGAATTCAATCTAAGTGTTAGCCTTACCTTAGATAAATACATCACACATTCAAAGAAAAGAACTGTAGAGAGATATAAGAATTTCTGGTCCCTAGAAATGATCTTTCTCTCATCTGCATCTCTTTTGTAGCATTCACTACATATTAATTTATTATACATGTGTAAGTTCTGATCTGTTATCTCAGTAATTGGATACCACCTCCAGCAGTGAACAAGGGAGGAAAGGGAAGGAAAGGGGAAAAGGTATTTATTAAGTACCGACTCTGTGGCAACACTACACTAAGCATTTTATAAATGTGTAATCTTCATAACCTAAGAAATCAGTGCTATTGACTCTGAGGCAGGCAGAGTATTTCACAGCTAGTCTGAGGCTATATATTTCTGACTCCCAAACCTAGAGCATCTAGCTACCTCAAGGAGAATAGTACAATCCATAATCAGTCTTCTCATCCCGTTTAATTTTGTCAACATCTTGCCTAGTCTTTCAAAAAGAATATATACAAGGAACTGAAAAGCTTCCTTTGGGTCAGGTTTTCTTAATTTTAGGATCCATTAATTTGTGCTTTAAAAAAAAAACCTATTTTGGGGGGTGGAGCCAAGATGGTGACAAGAAAGGATAGTGTTCTTAGGCGCTCTCTCATAAAATTCAAAAGCTAAGGACTCTAACTAAATTTTTGAGAGACAGAACCCACAGAGGGACCCAGTGAGGCAGTTCTCCTACTCAAGGTAACCTGGAAAAAAAGTAGAAAGGTTCTGCTCCCCAGGGTTGGAGGAGCGGCCCACCAGAGAGAAAGAACTTCAGCCTCCAGGAGGCAGCCCCAGGGCAATGGGAGCCTCAGCTCACAGCAGCGGGGGACCTCTGCCAGTGCAAGCACGTGAAGCCCAGCCCTCAGGGCACACAGCTAGCAGCATGGCCACCACAGCCCAGATCCAGGAACAGAAGAAGGCAGAGCCCATAAGCAGGAGCCCCCAGGGAATGAGCTCATTGAAGCCAGGGAGGGGAGTGAAGAGAGAGAAAGACTGCAGAGCTCTGTCCTCTGCCCCTGGAACAGGACTCTGGGGCTCTGACCACATTCAGATCCAATCACAGTCTAGGCCCCCCCCATACAACAACAGGGTCCCCCCACCTCGGCCCCGTGGCAGAGGGAGGCGCTTATGAACATTCACAGACCAGGAGGGAGGACTGAGCCTCACATACTGAGACCATTGTGGAAGTGTCCCAAAAGCTCAGGAAGCACCCCCAAAACAGGTTAGGCTGGGAAAATGAGCAAGCAGAGAAACAAGAGGAACACCATTGAGAAATATTTTGCAAATGAGCCCAAGAAGGATCAAAATACTCAGTCTGAATATGAGGAAGCACAAGCTCCTGTATCTAAAGACTCCCAAGAAAAACAGAAATTGGGCTCAGGCTATGACAGAGCTCAAAAAAGACTCTGAAAATCAAATGAGGGAGTTAGAAGAAAAACTGGGAAAAGAAATGAGAGAGATGCAGGAAAAAACATGAAAATGAAGTCAGCAACCCAGTCAAGGAGCTCAAAAAAAATGCTGAAGGAAATAGCATGCTAAAAACCAGCTTAGGTCAAATGGATAAAAAAGTTCAAAAAGTTATGGAGAAGAATGCTTTAAAAAACATAATTGGCCAGATGGAAAAAGAGATAAGAAAACTCTCTGAGGAGAACAAATCCTTCAGACAAAGAATAGAATTCAGGGAGAATGATGAATTTAGCAGAAATCAGGAATCAATACTTCAAAACAAAAAAAAAATGAAAAATTAGAAGAAAATGTGAAATATCTCATTGAAAAAAACACCTGATATGGAAAACAGATTTAGGAAAGATAATTTAAAAATTATTGGAATACCTGAAAGTCATGATCAGGAAAAGCACCTTGACATCATTTTCAAAGAATTACTACAGGAAAATTGCCCTGATATCCTAGAAGCAGAAGGCAGAATAGAAATGGAGAGAATACACAGATCTCCCCGAGAAAGAGATCCCAAAAAAAAAAAACAACCCCTAGGAATATTATAGCCAAGTTCCAGAACTCCCAAGTCACAGAGAAAATATTACAAGCAGCCAGAAGGTCACAGTTCAAATATCATGGAGCTGCTGCAGTCAGGATCACACAGGACTTAGCAGCAACTACACTGGAAGCTTGTAGGGCTTGGAATATTATATACCGGAAGGCAAAAGAGCTTAGTATGCAGCTGAGAATCAACTACCCAGCAAGGCTGAATGTCCTCCTAAGGGTACCTGTGGCAAGTTTCTTTACCTCTCTTGGTCTTACTTTCCTCATCTATAAAAAAAGTTTAGCTCTGAAGTCCCTCTGGCTCTAAATGCATCATACAAAGGATTTTGTAATACTTGGGGAGATTGGAAAAGTGAAAACTTGGAAAATATGCACATTTTTACCAGTGAAAAAGATGGACTTTCAATGAACCAGGGGAATTTCAAATGTTCCTTTTGGAATGGCCAGAGCTGAACAGAAAGTTTGATCTTCAGATACAGGACTCAGGTGAAGCATAGAGATTGGAGGAGAAGGGGAAAATATGAGGGACTTAATTATGATGAACTGCATGTATTCCTGTATAGAAAAATGACATTGATAATGCTCATATGAACCTTCTCAGTTAATAGAGCAGGTAGAGGGAGCTTTTATAGTTGAAGCACAGGAGAAAGCTGAATTCAAAGATAAAATATGGTATATAAAAATGGAGTCAATAGAAAAAAAAGGGAAATATAATGGAAGAAAGAAAAAAGAGAGGGGGAATAGGCCAAGATATTTCATATAATAAGGTTTTTCTTTATTACAATGAGCTATTGCAATAATATGGAAGGGGGAAGGCAAAGGGGAATGAGGGAACCTTTGCTCTCATCAGAGGTGGCTAGGAGAGGAAACAGCATATATATACTCAATGGAGTATGGACATCTGGAGTAAGAAGCAGGGGACAGGGGAAAGGGGGGATGTGAGTGATGGAGGAGAGGATGGACCATGGGGGGAGAGTGGTCAGATACAACACATTTTCTTTTTTACTTCTTGCAAGGGGCTGGGATTAGATGGCCTCTCTGAGACCACAGGGGCAGGTAGATGCTGGGCCTAAGGGGTGGAATGGGGGCTCAGGGACTCTTGGCCCCAGAGCCAGGGATCTGTCTGCTGCGCCACTCAGCTACCCCACAGCAGAGTCAGAATGAAAGAAGAGAGAAAATATAGTACATGGTAGTGGAGAAATACGAAAGGAAGGAGTTGAGATCAGCAATGGCAACAGTGGAAAAATATGGAAGTAACTTTTGTGATGGACTGATCATAAAAAAATGTGATTCAACCGTGACAGAGGTGTTGGTGTTGGAACAAAGACTCAAGCACATTTTTTATTATTATTATTTGGGGGGGGGTGCAGGACAAATGGGCTGGATGGCCTGCCTGGGACTGCATAGCAGGGTGATCGTTGGGTGTCTGAGGCCGGATTTGGACCCAGGTGCTCCTGGCTCAAGGGCCAAAGCTCTGTCTGCCACTCAGCCACCCCTACTATTATTACTATTTTATTTTATTTTGGGTCTTTTTTTTCTTTTTCTTTTTGGTTTTTGCAGGGCAGTGGGGTTCAGGTGGTTTGCATGTCACATGGCTGAGTGATTGTTGGATGTACGGGTCCGGATGTGGGCTCGGGGTGCTTGTGGCTACAGGGCTGGTGCTCCATCCATTGCACCACCTGGCCATATCTACAATTATTACTACTTTTTTATTTTAATTTTTTTCTCTCCTCTTTACTTTATCACTCAAGTAAGTCTTTATGGGGGGAGAGGGTATTTCGTTTACTCGTAAACAAGAATATTTTATTAATGTAAAAAACTATTTGTACAAAATGAGAATAAACATTAAATAAAAAAATTTAAAAATTTTAAAAAATAAGAAAAAATAAAAAAATAAATACAAAAAATAAAAAAACTATTTTGATAACAGTATTTGGTTTCTTCTATAATCTCCAAACTTTATGTACTTTAAAACATTCTGAGAAGGCCATAGGCCTTACCAGACTCCCAAAAGAGGCCATGACAAAAAGATTGAGAGCTTATGACTTAGTCCCACTAACCTAAAGTCTAGGTGTTTTAGCATTTTTGTGAGTATTGATATAGCAGACTGGCTTTTTAACTCTAATTCTTTTCTCTCATTACATAGCTGGTCAAACCTCTTTACTTTGAGTGGTTTGGTTGTTTTGGTATAATTTCTTGATTGTTTGTGTGTGTGGGGGTGGTGTTCTCTATTCAAGTCACTGTCTGGAATTAAAACTGCACTTACTTTTTTATACCTGATATATACACCCATGATATGCCACAGGTTACTTTGTGTGACTTCAAATTCTGATACTTTGGAGATTGCAGAATTTATATTCTGTGATTTACAACCATGTGATATCATGAGAATAGTGATGTAAAAAAAGGTAGCTTCACATTGTTGAAAATGCTACCTAATTTCCTAAATTCAATCCATTTCAATTTTTCTGTTCAATTCTGCCTCTAGTTTATTATTTATCTGCAATACTTGTTTAAGATGCACATCAAGATGAATTAATTCAATGACATACTCACCAAACTGCATCACATAATCTGACTAACAGGGATTCTTCTTCTACTTCTTGTTTCAATTACAATAGGTAAGCACTTTTTAGAATCTTACTTGCAGTGACTCTCACTGATGAAGACCTACTGTTTTGGGACTTGATATAATTGGCACAATGTTATCTATCAGCAAGAACATCTAGAATATTTTGTAGTCAATAAGTAACCACTTTTCTATCTGCAACACTTTCAGTGAATAACTCCTCTATATTCTCTTTAGGACACTGATGATCAGAAAGTCATTGAAAAAAGTACTCTGTGGCTGCATCAAAAGATCTTTCATCCTATATCTTCCTACAATAAAAACCTTATTGGATAAGTAATTTTTTCTACTAAGTCATATGCTTTTTGTAGTCAATCAACATAATTTACATTCTCTACAGATTTATATTCTCTATAGTCTGTTTTGTGACTGAAAGGTGTTATCTGTTATGAAAAAGTCATCTGGGAATCCTACCTGTTTCCTTCTCTAATTTTTTCATCAGGAATACCAAGAAATCAATATATATAAATATATATATATATATATATATATATATATATATATATATAAATATATATATATAAAAAGGAGAAAAAAAGAAATATGGGCCAATATACTTTCCTGTCTTCTTTTACTGGTAAAAATCATCCCTCATTGGGGCGGCTAGGTGGCGCAGTGGACAGAGCACAGGTCCTGGAGTCAGGAGTACCTGAGTTCAAATGCGGCCTCAGACACTTAATAATTACCTATTTGTGTGGCCTCGGGCAAGCCACTAAACCCCATTGCCTTGCAAAAAGGAAAAAACCTAAAAAAAAATCATCCCTCATAAAAAAAAACAATTGTCCAGTACCTTCCTCTCCCCCAGCTATACTGTCATGATTAGTGACATGATTACTGATCAGAATTCTTCATTCTTTTGATGATGTTTTGCCTTAAATTATTATGGTCATCATGTAAATTGTCCTCATTTTTAATTTTAATCTACATCAATTCACATGGGTCTCCCCACATTTCTCTGAATTTTTCATTTCTTATGGTATAACAACATTTCTTATAGTCACATAGAATAATTTATTCAATCATTTCCAAAATGATTTACCCATTTTATTTTTATTTCTTTTTCTATTACAAAAATGCTGTTAAAATGTTTTTATATATGGGGTCTTTCCCGATTTCATCTTGTAGTTTATGCTGAGGTGTGGTATTGCTAAGTCAAAGCATAGATATAGATGTAGATATTTCTAGTAACATTTCAAATTGTCCAAAATGGCTCATAACTCTACAAATAATGCAGTGTGCCTGTCTTCCTACAGTCCTTCCAATATTTATCATTTTTGCTCATTTGACAGAAGTGATGAAAAAGTCCAAAAATTTTTAATATTCATTTCTTATTAGTTTAGAACATTCTTTCCCCCCTCCAATAAACTATATAGAGGTTTTTGTTCAATGACTGCAAACTTTACTGGCATGGTACTTTTTTCCCTTCTTTTTTAATAATTTATTGTTAAGATTTTTTAAAACATTTTTGGGGATTAATCTGTATCATTCATATTGTTGTTAACTGGATTTATTCTTCTAATAACTATCTTTTTGTATCTTTAGACCACTTAACTATTGGAAAATGACTCCTTATCCTATATATTATATCTATCTACAGATAGAGATAGACATGTGTGTATGTACATATACATACATATATGTGTGTGTGTATGTATTTCCAATGGATAACGGATAACAAACATTTCTCCACAATATTTATTAGGAATACTCCCCCCCCCAACAACTGCTTTTAATTCCAGTTGCATACATTTCCTTCATACACATTTAAATTTCACAAAATTGAAATCATTGATTTGAACTTCTATGATTAACTCTTCTTTGTTCAGGAATTCTTCCACAGAGCTGCACAGGATATTTCCTCTATTCCCTAATCTATTTACTTCTTAATATCTATCTTAAAATTTAGGTAATTAATCAATTTGGAGTTTGATATATTAGATTTTGGTATAAGTCTAATTTCTATTCAACTGCTTTCTAATTTTACAAGTAGTTTTTGTCATTTCTAGTAACTGGTATTTTTGAATTTATAAAAACTTGGCAACTATGTCTAATTACTTCTTGTCATAACTTCTATTGAAAGTTTTTAGCATATTTTGATGTTTTTTGCTTTAAAGATAGCTTCAAACTGGCAATATTAGGGCCACTTCATTCCTAATTTTTCCTGTCATTTACCCAGAAATTCTTAACTTTATGTTCCTCCAAATAAATGTTATTTTCTCCAGTACTGTAAGGTAATTCCATGCTAGTATGAATGCAATGTAACTTGAAAATCAAAATAGCATTATAGTCTTATTATATTATTATTATGTGCAGCCTAACCAAGTGCAATGCATTTCTATTTCTTTTCCTTGAGTCCAATAGAGTGTTTTTTTTAACCATATTCAACACAGCCTGAATATAACACACTGTTTTACAGATATTTTGTTTGTTGTGTTGTTATTTTTGAATGGAATTTCATTTCTAAAGTAGCTACTTCTTCCTTCTTGGTTTTGATAGTAATATATAAAAACTTAATGATTTTATGGGTTTTATTGATTTATTAGAGTTCCCCAAATAAATCAATCCTATCAACTGCAAGTGAAGATAATTTTGCCTCTCCTTTGCTCATTCTTAATCCTTTTGCCTTTCTAGAATTACACTAAATAATAAGTGACAGTGGACATTTCTGCATTAACACTAGAATTTCTTTAAGTTTCACTTCTTTTGTTATATAAAATGTCAGATAGTATATATAATGCAGTGAAAAGCAGTATTTCACTATCTTCAATAAGGGATTGCCATAGAAATACTAGATCTGTTGCATTTACCTATTACTAATAATAGGTATTATCAGAGCAATTATATAAGACATATGTCATCTCTTCTAAAAGTCAAAAACTTCTTTTTCAACATGATTTTCTTCATCGTTCTATATCTTAGCATTATATTGCGAGATCCTAAGGACTGTCTTTTGCCTCATTTTGTATCCCTAGTGCTTAATCCAGTGACTCACACAGAGCAAGCACTGAATATATAAGCATTTATTAACGCTTAGTGTCTGACAATGCATAGCATCTTGTCATGCACATGATAAGAGTTCAAAAAATATAAATTATGAATTAATAAATAAATAATAGCACTTTAATAAAATGTGGAAATGGCATATTTCATTAGGTTATCCACCCAGAGAATTTTTTAAAATGAATATTCAACCATAAAAATCATTTTTATTCAAGGAAACTAAAACATTTTAATATCATGTTAATTAAACTTACTAAAAATATTCAAAATCTGCATAAAGCACCTTTTAATTAAACCTTTGTTCTTATCTTAAAATACAATTCAATATTTTTTACTTTATTTTCTGAATTAAAAAAATATTTTTATAACTGTATCTTTATAATTTGCAATGGAAGTTAAAGGTTGGTAACCATAGGCAAATCCTTTTAAAATTTGGGGTTTTTTTTCTTTTTTACCTTCCTAGTCTGTACAATTCAGAACTCTAGGTCTAGGCCACCAAAAAAGTGGCTAAATGAGTGAAAGAGAAGAAATTTTCCCCCCGTCATCTGGCTATAGTTGATTGCACACTCTGAGCAAGAGTAGAGTACTTCTGGAGGAAATGAGAAAGATAGACAGTCTATTTGACTCTAACAGTAATTAAGCTGGAATAAAATGAAGTGTCTTAACCCCAGATAATATGAAAACAGGTCTTTGAAGAGCCCTGGACTGTAAGGCTAACAAGTCATTAAATGGCACCTTCACCTGTCGTCTTCACTAGAGCCTCAGGAAAATGACTGAGGAGAAGCAAGTGGGAAGGCAAAGGAAAGAAGATGAGCACTCTATGCCTTTAAGCTTAGAACAGACACATGGTCCATAAAGACAAAGAAACCTTCCTGACAGAAGCTAAGTGACATGGCTACTAAGTAAATCTTCCAAAAAGTGGTGAGAGCAGAAAAGTGGAATATGTTAAATTTCTTTTGGACTCTGAAGCCTGGTTTCTTTAAGGCAGATGTCATGTGAACAGATGAAAAGAGAAGTAAGTTACAGTGCACAAAAATGATGATATAGCTGTAGATGTATGGCTAGTCAAAGCCCTACTGTGGTGAACATATATACTATTCCACAAATGAAGGGGAGTCAATAGATGTAACCCACTGATTCACTGTTTGCCTCCATTGTGACACAATGGCCTGCTTTAAGGGAGACAGTAGCTTTAAAGACAGATATTTCTGTGCACTGCTGGAAGATATTAACAGTATTGACCACCTAAAGGGAATCAAGCTGTACTTATCTAAAAGTCTTCATTCTGGTTCAAAGACACAGGCTGTGCATGCTTCCTTTGCGGCTGCTGAGTAATTAGCAAGAACTATGCAGTTTACCTCTTCTTTCCCCAGGCACAAGAAAGGATGCCAGATAAACCCTGACCCTTGCCAAACAACAGCTATACTGTTGTCTCAGCAGGCCAAATGGGAGCAAAGAGGAAACCTGTAAAGCAGTACTGCCTCCTGAGGAGAAATAACAATGACATTCTGAATGAACCAGATGTGACTCTGCCCTGATCTATGACTGCACAACCATGCATAAAAGCAAGAGACTCTGGTCTAAGTAGGATGAGGGTAGGGATGTATAATGGAGGTCAGACTGCTGCCAAATGAAGAAACAGTCCCTTGCTTTTGCATGTCTCCTGTATTTTCCAGATTGCAGAAATTGGCCATGATTAAAAACCAACAGTTTCTGAATGGTAATTGTCTGAGTTAATAGATATTAATTCCCTTTAGTAATCACAGAATGTCTTTATTTTGTTATAGCTAGAGAATCACACAGCTAGAACAATGTCTTCTCTTAGAGGTCAGGACTTCTTTCACCATTACACTGAAATAGCTTGCTGTAGTAAAGGATAGTTAAATTTTTTTTTCTATTTCCCAGCTATATAGTAAATTAATTACATACAGGAAAGCTATTAGAAAAATCAAAGAAACAATATATAAAGATTGATGTGAAATGTTTAACAGAAAAGAAGGAAACAAGCATTTGTTAAACTATGAAATGCTAAATACTTTACAAATATTCTCGATTTGACCTCACAACAAGCATTAGAGGAAGGTGCTACACAATATCCCCATTTTACACTGGAGAATATTGGAATTGGAAGAAGTGAAGTGATTTGCCCAGTGTCACATAGCTAGGAAGTGTTTGGTATCCAAGAGATAGAAACAATGAACTATTAAATATATCACTTAACTGCCTCTAATACTGAATCAGAATTCTCATGTCATATTGAATTTTTATTTTCATGTGCAGTTTTTGATGTTGTTAAAATATAGTTTTATTTTACATATACTGTTTCTATTGTTGACCTCATAGTGCTTATACTACCAAATTCTCTATCTATATTTTATATTTAAAGATACAAGTTTAATTGAATCAAAGTGAGCTATCCGGTAAGCATTAATGCTCACATCAAGAAACCTTTAGAATTAAAAAAGCTAGGGGAAGCTAGGTGGTACAGTGGATAGAGCACCGACCCTGGGGTCAGGAGTACCTGAGCTCAAATCCAGCCTCAGACACTTAATAATTACTTAGCTGTGTGGCCTTGGGCAAGCCACTTAACCCCACTGCCTTGCAAAAAAAAAAAAAAATAGAAAAGCTGACAAAATTAAACAAAAACTTGAGAACAAACATCTCACATTTCTATGATGCTTTATAAATCAATTTTTTATAAACTACTCTCTGAGACAAGCAACATCAACCTATTAACCCTATTTTGTAGTTGAGTAAACTGAGTAATGAATAAGTTAAAATATTTGCCAAGGTCTCCAATACAGTTAAATGTGAGCCAAAAGTCCAATTAAGGTCTCCTAACTCCAAAACTTGATTTCTTTCTGCTAGACCATTATGGCCCCCATGACATCGTATTTTTTAATCTTCACTTATATATCTCTTATTTAGTTTTCCTGTAATTGTTTTCTTCCTGCCTAACTATGAGTGTACTCTCCAAAGCTATGACATTTTCATATTTTCTTCCTTATCACATATTGCTTTAGTGAATTCATTCACACAGCTGGCTTCAACTCTTTCTTCAACAATGACATCAAACATAATTCTTTGCACAAATAAGCATTTTTCAAATGTTTTAATTTAATGGATTAAGCAAAAAATTCCTCTATGTTCAGTTCTAATAACTTCTTCAACATCAGAGTAACACATTTAACTGCTTGTCCCTACCATATAAAATAATAGCATTTAAAACTTAACCTCGTGGGTGGCTAGGTGGCGTAGTGGATAAAGCACTGGCCTTGGAGTCAGGAGTACCTGGGTTCAAATCCGGTCTCAGACACTTAATAATTACCTAGCTGTGTGGCCTTGGGCAAGCCACTTAACCCCATTTGCCTTGCAAAAACCTAAAAAAAAACCAAACAAACAAACAAAAAAAACCCTTAACCTCTCATTCCCACTAAAAATGCTACCCTGTCTTTTCTGGCAATGGTTATCACAATTTTTGTAGTTTAACAACCTATAAAATTTGCATACTTTTGATTCTTCACTCCTTACTACCAATCTGTCTTGGCAGTTATTCTGTCTAAAAAAATCTCAGAATCAATTTTCTGTCCCTTTCCATTTTCACTGTTCTGTTGCAGGTTCACATCATCCCACATGGGTTACTGAAACTGTCCTACTTGATCTCCCTGACTTCAATCTCTTTTCATTTCTAATTTTCTTGTAGAGTGTGGTCAAACTTTAATATTTATTCAAAAGAATTATTATTTCATTAGTCTGTAGACTCCTTGCATGAACATATACTACAGATTCACTAAATAATCTGATAATATTCACTAAGCATTATATTCAGAACCTTTACTGCTTGATTGGCAACCTTTTTTGATAAGCCTCTCCAAAACTATCTAGGTTGGTTTTTGGTCCACACATATAGCTTTTCCTTGCTTTCTGCTGGCACAGGTTTACAAAAATAAAAATTAAAGGGTTATTTCCATGCCACAATGAGGCATCAGGGTAATTTCTATGCCACTATTTTCATTATGCAATGTCCTATTTTAAAACATACAATAATTTCTAATAGTCTGCTGCTTCAACAGCAACTTCTTTCTGCAAAATTTCCAAAGCCCTTCATAGTTAGCTATCATGCTATCCAGAGTATATTACTTTTCACAGAATATTAAGAGTTGGGAGGGATTTTAGAGGCCAACTTTCTCAGTTTATAAATAAGGAAATTTAAGTCCAAAAAGAATAGATGACTTGCAAATGATCATATAGTAAGTAAATGGAAGAAGTGGTATGCTGAACTCAAGTCTTTTCACTCCTAGCCCAGTGCTCTTTTCTTCTTTACTTACTGACTTGGACTCAATTTTCTTGACACATACTATTGACCTAATTTGGCCACTGATATTTCCCTCTCTGAGTATAACTTAGGTTCCTGTCTTTTTTTATTTTGCCCTCCATCCTTTTCAAGCTCTCAAGCCATCACTCCTGCTCTGGCCTCACATTTGCTCCTTCACATCAGAGATTCCTAACCCTTCTGATGTCACAGTGTACTGGAAAATCTGGTGAACTAAGAACTCCTCAAAATAATGTTTTAAAATGCATAAAATGCAAATGATTACAAAGGAAATTATGCTGAAATAGTTAAAAATATTAAACTATCCACTATCCCCTTAACTGACATCCTTCCTATTTCAGAGCTAAACTAAAAAATGAATGGTCTAGAGGTTCTGTCTTGATTTACACACCTCCCATTTACTCCTCAATCCCTAATAATGCATCTTAAAATCAAACCATTGATCTAAAATTACTCAAACCAAGGTTATAATAACTATTCAAATGAAAAAGTCTCTTCTTCTTGTCCTTCCTTCGGTTTTGAACACTGTTAACCACTTTGCTTCTTTGAGTTACTGCCTCTATTCACTTTAATGACACTACTCTCTCCTAAATTATTGCCCATCTGTTTGATAATTTTTAATTCTTTTAATGGATTATCATTTATTTCCTATTCTCAAAGATTACTATTTTTCAAAGGCTTTGGTCCTGAACTTTCTTTTCTTCTCTTCTTAGTCTATACATGATCTCATGGATCTACTTCCAAAGTATGCAAGTATCTCTTTTAAGAAGCAGACTTATAAATTTATACATCTAACTCTAATCTCTCCTGAATTCCAGGTTTCATTCACATCAGCTGGACATCCAGATGTCCAAATGTGATCTAAAAAACCAGCCAAAATTGATAGTATCTTCTCCACATAACCCTTACCTGCCTTTCCTCAAAATTTCATTATTTGTGTCAAGGCCACCATAATTCTCACAACAATCCATTTAGAACCTTGAAGACATGTTTGGGAAATGGCAAGAGGTTAGAGAAGTCAATGAATTGTCTCATCTTGTTGATTTGATTTCTACAAATCTCTCAAATCTGTCCCCCACTTTTTACTCCCAAAGAGTTTATAAAGACCATCATTACCCTTTATTTCAATTACTGGTCTCTCTCTTTGAAAATACGCAAAATAATTCTCCTAAGGCAACCATCTAATCATGTAACTTCCTTGCTCAAAAATTCAGTGACTCCATACTTCTATATAAGACTAAGGTTTAGAACATTTTTTAATATCATGGCCCCTTTCTGGCAGTCTGGTGAAGCCTATGGAGATCTTTCCAGAATAATATTTAAATGAATAATACAGGATTATGAAAGAAAACATTTATACTGAAATAAATTATCAAAATGTTTTTAAAGTTAATGAACCTCCAGTTAAAAAGTCTTGTACTAAGATAAAAATACAAATTCTTTGAATTTGTGACCTCCATAAGGCCTTATTTCATAGCTATCCTCCTCTTTCAATCCCTATACTTGGGAAGCACTCTTTCCTCATCAAGATTCCTGTTTCCCTTCAAGGCTCACTTTAGAATCTACTTTCTCAGTGAAGTCTTCCCTGATAATCCAAATTCTTAGTACATGAAAAAACATAAACAACTCCTCCATCTCTCCCTTAATCATCTCCCCTTGCTCAAATTATTTCCTATTTATCTATACCCACAAAAAGTTCCTACATTCCCAATGTGGAGGTGATCCTGGGTTCTTAATGACTATACTAACGCTGCACAACTCTGGCAAATTCTACAATGCTGGAGAGGTTAGTCAACCAGTTACTAAAGATTGAATTATTTGCCAACCCCAGATACCAAAAAGGAGGAAAAGTCCTTTCCTTCAAAGCACTCACAGTCTAAGGGGGAAAGGAAGGGAAGAAGCAATCAAAAATATGCAAACAAGCTTTATTCCAGGATAAATAGCAAATAAATAGGAAATAAAAGGAACTAGAATTAAGATGGGTAGGAAAAGGTGTCCAGAAGATGGTATTTTAACTGGAACTTAAAAGAAACCATTAGATGGAGATGAGAAGGGAGAATATTCCAAGTCGAAGAGACAGAGAAATGGCCTAGAGTCAAGATATGGAAAAGCATCCTGTTTGAGAACCAGTCAGGATGCCAGCTCTGGGGCACAGAGCACCTGGCACAGAGCAGGGTGTCAGAACACTGGGGAAGAATTCTGAACATCAAACAGAGGATTTGATATTTGATCAGGAGGAGAAAGAACTAGTCAATGACCTGCACTTTAGGAAAAGGCTTGTCAAGAATACTCCCCAAAATGGACTCTACAGACACTTTCTGAGGGCCAGTCTAGTTAAATAGAGGGAAACGTCACCAAGGAGCTAGGCACTGGGCAATAAATTCTCTAGCCACAATAACCATGAAAAAGAATAAAATACACAAAAGCCTACAGGTGTACAGAGCTGCTTTCTACTTCTTCAGAAACAATAATAAAGTATAGAAAGTAAGGTAGAGTGTATTAAGAATGAAGATTTATAGACTACCTTAGTAATTATTAATAATAATTGCAGTTTATCTGCTAATATTACAATCTATGAGAAAGTCAAGAAATTATATAAAGGATTCAAAAAGGTCCTCAAAAGTAATTCAACATATACTTTGATATTCAAGTCAAGAATAGGCATAAGAAAGAAAATTTTTCTAAAGTTCAAAGTGAATGAAATATTCAGCCACTATCCTGGAGATATATATATATATGAATGATTCGGTCAGCAAATTCTTTAACTCATTCTATAGTACACATATAGATAGGTTTTCTAACTGAGTATTTGTAAATGAAAGCATCGTTTTTTTCCTTTGTGAATATAAAGTGAACTTGCTTGTAGGGAATTTATAGTATCATCGCTTCTCCTCATTCAGGTGATCCACTAATGTCAGTGAAATAGATGCCATCTAGAAAAAACACCCCACCCTGTATGTATATTTTCCAAACAAAGATGGATCCTCTGGGTGTGTTTTCTAAATAGAAAATATGAAGAACCCTTAGACTATCCCATAATGCAAGATGTTTTTAATGTGTAAGAGCCCTTTTCAAGGGTAGAACTAGCAGTTACATTACTATCCAAGGGAAAAGACAACAGTTTAAATAACATGGGACTGCTAGGCCCCCAAAATCTTGATTTTATATAAAGCAGATAAAGGACCCTACAAAACCATGCCTAAGGTTGCTATACATATGATAAAAGTTGAGCTCTCCCCACACACAGTCATGAACTAAGCCACCTTGAGATCCTCAAGACAAAGGACTTAATGTGGAGATAATGATTATATATTGAAAAATATAAAAACACAAAAACATGGCATATATATATATATATATATATATTTATAGATATATGGATATATATGAGGTACTACTGCTCCATGAGTCATAAATGGATGTTGATGCCTATATTAGTTAGTCAATGACTGACATGAAACATTCTGGTTAGAATATGTCCCTCATCTGAAAACCCATGAGAGGACTACTCCTCATCCACATTCCTTATACTGGATGTTTACCTAAGCTGGACTCCTGAACTCTTCCCCAACACATCACACCCTTCCTCTGCCCTGCACTCCCCGGCTCCAACTCCAATTAGATTCCAGGCTGTTTGAGGGCAGGACTGTCTTTACTTTTGCTTGTATATTTATTCCAGCATTATTTCATACAATACTTGGCACACAGTAATTATTTATTAAATGCTTACTGAATTGAATCACACCACATTCTTTCAGTCATATAATTACCTAACAGGTTTGGAGAAAATAAGATTCACCTGTATTTGCTCTTTGTTGACAATAAAAAACCATTTCACTTGGTAGAGCAAAATGCCATTTTAACGGATCTCTTCCAATGTCATGGATAGTGTATATCTATATCTGTATCTATATATATACTACATATTTACATATATACTTATATATGTATATATATATACATATATATATATGAAAAACATATAATCCATGGAAAGATGCAACAGAGATTTGTTGTTCAATCATTTTTCATTATGTCCAATTCTTTGTGATCCCATTTAGGGGGCAAAGATAGTATAATGGTTTACCATTTCCTTCTCCATCAAATTTTACAGAAGAGGAACCTGAAGTCAACAGAGGTAATGAATTGCCCAGGGTCACACAACCAATAAAATGTCTGAGGTCAGATTCAAACTCAGGAAGAGGAGTCTTTCTGACTCCAAGTCTAGTTCTGTATCCACTGTACCACCTAGCTGCCCTGTATCAGAAATAAATGTCTTTAATGACAATTAATTTGTAAAAAGGAAACAAGACATAAAATACACAGGTATACTCTCAGAAAATATTTGCCAGTCATGTGAATATCCAGCAAAGAATTCAAAATGAAAAGGGGTTCCTATCAGATGATTAAGGTCCTCTAAAATAGAAGTGTCAAACACCCTGGGTGTCAGTGTTAGCTGAACCAAATAAATATATAATTGGAAAATGTTTAACAAAGTAAGTAGAAAAACAATACAACACAGATAATGTTATTTGCAGATGTTTGTGCTGATTGTATTAAACCCTATAATATTGTAAATATTTCTAAAAGGGATATATAATCACTCAAGAGAATAACAACATAACTATTTGTGAATAGTTATGAGTAGATGAAGAATAACTATTGTCCAAACATTATATGTAGTTACATGGATAGCTCATATTTCAGTCCATCAGCATATATGTGTGTGTGTGTGTGTGTGTGTGTGTGTGTGTGTGTGTATCTTGGACTGACTTCATAGGACAGTGAACAATCAAAATAAATAGATATTTTCCTCTTGAAAGACAAAAAAAGTAAATGCATTTAAAAAATTGCTCATTTTTTCCGATGATCCCCAAATTTCCTAAAGAAAAGTTCATGTTTTAAACACTGATATTTTTTCAGTGATGATACATAGTTAGAAATTAAACCTCCAAAAAATGAAGTTATAAATCACCCAAAAATCAATGGAAAGATGCATGGTGGATGTAAATAGTTTATAGCATATTATCAACAAAGAAACATGTACCAAATGCTTCATAAAGATACTATCATTGAGTCCAGATAAATAAGATGAATAACAATAACAGATGGAAACACTTCACTGAGACCTATGTAAATGTCACAAAGACTCAGAGGAGGCCTCTGAATATATTGGGTTCATGTCCTGTGCAGGATATACAGGAACACATGGAAAAGAATCATAAAAAAAAAAAAGAGGCAGGATATAGGATATAATTTGAAATACTTTTAACACTAACCAAATTGGAAAGTATATGCTATACCCTACCCCTTTCTATCCTCCAATAGAAAATAATCTTTTTAAGGAATGGATTGTTTTATTTGTATTTCCAAGTTCCTCACACATTGCTCTGTTCATAACAAGCATTTAATAAATGATCATTGAATTGAATTACCAGACAGTCCTAATAGCAAATGAAAGCAAAATTCTCTTTTCTGGGGCTTAATATGGAATTAGAGGAAACAGTAAAGCACTCCTTTTCCTAAATTCAAAAGTAGAAAAGGAAAATAATTTGTTTTACTCTAAAGACTACTTGAATCAGTAGTCAAAAAATATTAAAGCAGGGAAATCTCTTTAAAAGAAGATATCTCAGATCAGCTAAGATATCTTAGTTCTTTTCAACAGTTTGGGATCAGCTGAATGTTCTAAAAGTTCTAAAAGACTTTTGAAAAATGTTATCCGCACCCAGAGAAAAACTGTGGAGTCTGAATATAGAGCAAAGCAAACTATTTTCACTTTTTAAAACTTGCTGTTTTTTTCTTTTCCTCTGATTCTTTTTTTTTACAACAGGACTAATATGGAAATGTGTTAAATTTGATTGTACATGTATTACCTATGTCACATTATTCTTTGTCATGGGGTGGGAGTAGTGAAGGGAGATAGAAAGTTTCAAAATTCAAAATTTACAAAAAGATGAATGATGAAAACTATCACTGCATGGAATGGAAAAAAAATAAATTAAAAATAAGATATCTCAAGGGGGTGGTTAGGTTGCGCAATGGTTAGAGCACTGGCCCTGGAGTCAGAAGTACCTGAGTTCAAATGCAGCCTCAGAACTTAATAATTACCTAGTTGTATGGCCTTGGGCAAGCCACTTAACCCCCATTGCCTTGCAAAAGTAAACAAAAAAAATAAGATATCTCATCAGAAAGAACACTGGACTGGGAAGCCAAGAGATCAGAGACTAGTCTTGGAATCTGTGCTCTTAGTCAAAATGACAACTTTCCTGAGCCATAATTTCTCATTCATGAGTTAGGGGAGTTAGACTAGTTGAATTCTGCAGTCTCTTCAAGATACAAAATTCTTTGTATTCCCCACCAAATATATTTCTGAATATAATGTTTTGCAAATAATAGGGTCAATAAAGTATATACCCAACAAAAAACTATAGGAAGCTATTCTGGTTAAAATAGTGTGTGTGACACTGTAGAAGAGATGATATGAGATATTAAGAGGTATAGATAGATTAAACACAAAAATAATTCAAATAAAAACAAAAATTAAAAATTGGACAATAACAACAGTATTATCTATGCTTTCACTGAAATTCTTTATCCCTTCCCATTCTGCAAAGATCAATAAAATGGAGTCTCACATATTTGTTGCCATTCTGTCATAGCTGACTTTTCATGATTCCATAGACCATGATATACCAATAAAGTCCATGGGGTTTTTCTTGGCAAAGATACTAGAGGACTGCCATTTCCTTCTCCTTTAGATTAAAGTAAATTGTGATTAACCGTGATTGCTCAGGATAACACTGCTAATAAGATTGTGAAGAGTAGTTCAATTCAAGTCTTTCAACTCCAAGCTCAGTGTTCTATACACTTAACTACCTGGCTACCTCCTAGGCAAAGAGAGAGTAAGTGATTTGTCCAGGGTCACAGAGCTAATAAGTGTTATCAGATTTGAACTCTGGTCTTTATGACTCCAAATCCAGAACTCTATCTGCTAAGCAATCTAGCTACCTCCTCCCACATATACTATAGTACCAAACCTTTTCTTGAACTTGTTCTAAATTTAGGAATAATTATCATGAAATGTGTCTATACAATCCTTCAAACCTTTACAAACTTTTAATTTCATTTATTTTTATTATTATTATTATTATTATTATTATTATTATTTTACCATTATTGGTATAGTTATTTTTCCTGTTTCTTTACTATCCTGAACTCATTTATTAAGAGAAACTTGAGGTTGTAACATAAGAAGGGAAATTTACTTCATGAGTATTATTGAGATTTGATGGAATGAAACCTATGAATGGACATATATTATTCACCAGAAACAAAGCAGATTAAAGATTAGGAGATGGGGAGCACTTTATATTAAGAAGATACATTCATGTGAGAAAAATCAAAGAATAAGAGTGGGAAAGTTTGAGGGAGAAGAGGCCAGTATTCTACACACCACCAGAAAAGAGCACATAAATTAAGAATTTTGAGAAACAGATCACCAGAAGTCTAGCAAAGTGACATGATAAAAGTACTGAGAAGAGGCCAGTATTCTACACACCACCAGAACAAAAAGAGCACATAAATTAAGAATTTTGAGAAACAGATCACCAGAAGTCTAGCAAAGTGACATGATAAAAGTACTGACTGGGTTTCAATTGTCTACACATGTATGTACTGGAATTTTCTTTCTCTGAATCAAAGTAGAACAGCTAATAACCTCTCAGCTTTCCTTAGTTCTAATTTTATCTTTCAAAAGGCAGAATAGCCAACAAGGAGGAATTCTACTCTAGAACTAATACTCAGGATCAGGGAGGAGCTGATTGCTGGGGTGGAAATGAGGGGATCCAATAAAGAAGTGAACACTTCCTAGTGCTTGTGACAAAGGAATCTACACACACTCAAGATGGAGGGAAAGCAGATTTCAAAGCATTCCAAAGAAAACTAGGCAGAATAGCATGAAGTGTATATGCTTCAGGGGGTCACCCAGGAGGGAATAAGAGAGGTTAAAGCACAGAAACAATTCCAGTGAGGAGAAAAATTAAAATACTGGAATTAGTCTGAAGAGCATAACATAGATGCGATGGGAATTCACCAACCAAGAACTGAAAAAGAAATGAACAGGAGCAAGATCAAGTAATAAAGGAAGAATTTAAGAATGTGGTATGGTCCTGTACAGATTGTCAGGAATGCTAAAGTTCAAGATGTCAAAGACAAACTATCATGTTGAAATATTAAGAATGCACTGGTTATTAAAGAGACAAATAAGCAACTGAACAAGTATGACTGATCTACTAATCTTCTGTCCCTTTTTAATTACATTAATACATATTTATGAAATAAAACAAACATTGCCATGACAAAATAAAAAATTATTGTTCATGAAACTGCAAATCTACCATGTACAATTTGCTATTCCTTTTAAATCTACAACAAAATCACACAAATTTTTTCCTATGCTCCCCCATCCCACCCTAGAGCATATTAGACATAGATATATAATTATTCTATACATACTTCTATTTAACAGCTCTTTCTCTGGATGCAGGTAGTGTCTGTCTTCTTAAGTCTTTTAAAGTTATTATGGGTTATTTATAATAGTCAAAATAGCTTATTTATTCAAAGTCCTTCCTAAAATAACATTACTATTACTGTATACAATGTTCTTTTGGTTTTCCCTTTTCACAGGAGTCACTATATATACAAGGATCGTTATGAGCCACATATTGAGTGAGAAAACCACATATTAATATTATGTATTCCCTCTATTTTTATTTAATTTGTTAAATATTTTCCAATTACATTTTAATCTTGTTCAGCCTACATTAATGAGTTGTGGGCAGCAATGCAGACTACAGGGTACATGTCTGATATCTTTAGACTAGATAATTTCCAAGGTCTCTTCCAATTCAGAAGCAATGGGTCTAAGATTTTTACATGATTGAAAATTCAATACTAGGGAATCATTTTTGTCTTATCCTAAGAATGATACTTGCATTTCTCCAACCCTAAACTTGCTTTTGATGACATGAAACAATAAAAAAAAACTGAAGTGTCATTAATTTATAAGCTTAAAGAATATTTTCATAAATTGAGGATAAATATTTTTTTGGTGGATAAAATGACTTGTGACAACCAAACCTTTTTTTTCAAAGTACAAAAATTGTTGACAGCAGATATACTAAGAATAAGATGTAATCAAAAGCCCTAAACAAACAGCAAAACAAATCTGTATAATTATCTTCTGGGATTAAATGAAAATAGATTCTGCCTCTCTCTTTAATGTAACCAACTAAAAAGAATTCTAACTTCACCATGAAACCCCCTTAAAAGAACTCATTTCTCCTAAATAATTCTATATAATCTGTTATGCAACTCAGAACTACAAAGGGAAATAAAAAATAATAATTTATCTCCCTGACCATTAGGCATCTCAAACACCTTCATGAAGTTTTATGTTTGAAAACTAAGACTTTTGGGCAACCCTGGATTATAGTTCTCTATAGGATTCAATTAGAAAGCTAAATTTCATGATAGTAGGAACTATTATCTTATTGAAACTTTGAAATAATTCTTGATACTTGACAAAAAAATTCTATATGCCACAGATGCAAAATAAGTGGAACTGAATTGAGCTAGGTTTTCATAATAAGGTCACCTAATTTATATATATATATATACATATATATATATACATATATATATGTATATATATATATGTATATATATCTCAACATTACCTTGTGTGTTTTTTCTATTTGTTTAATTTTAAAATACCTTATCAAATAGTCAGTTTCAAGGAAAATAGGAATTGTGGGATGGGGCTAAGATGGAAGGGAGTAGATGGAATCTTTCTAATCTCTTAATATGCAAAGGCTGATTATACCTTCACATCAGGATTATTAGAAATACATTTCTTTCTCCCATATCTGAAAAATAATGTTGAAGATGATGAACTAGAGAAGAAATATTTGTGCCTAATTTAATATACAAAAATATTGTTAATTTGTCTATGAGCTTCATTTAGGGTTCAAAGTCATTTAAATAATATATAAAGTGAAAAAACTCTGATACCCACACACAACAGAAGTTAAAAATAGTTTGCTGAATAACTTTAGGAATTTATTTCATTTATTCGTGTTTAACAAAATTCTATAAAGCTATAATTTATCAAACATTAGAATACGCTATGCTGTGATTATTTTTAATGATTACTGCTCCACCTGCAAAGATAGCTGATTATACCAAAAGAAAAATATTTCACCTGCAAGACCAGGTTGCAGTGAAAAAAATCCTTTTACATGATTAATCCCAATTTAGCACTATTCATCTAGAATTATTAGTCATCATATTCCTGAACAAGTGATCATCAGAATTTCTGACAATTCCCAACTGTTTGGCATGCCAAGGAATATAACAGTTAAGGAAAAGAGTTCTTGTAGAAATTTTTGGCTGTAGAAAATTTCCCAGATCTCAAAACACTTAAAAATGACCTGCCAACAATAATTTTAAGGTTCTAATACAAATTGTGTTAAATCAATCAATATCTGTTAAGTGTGTTCGATGTGCCAAACATTGTTCTAACCCTGCAACAAAGCATGAAAAATCTCCTTGTCCAACAGATTTACACCTTGGGCCCTTGAATGAACATGATTCACTCAGGATTAACCATATACTTGCTAAAAAGCATTCTAGTCACCTCTGAATCAACTAAGATAGTGAGCTATTCTCTCTCCTAAAAAATGTAAGGGGAAAAAAATGAGCTATGCCCCTAATGATCAATGGCATCTTACAGTGAAAAACTATGGCAGCAACAAGGAGAGAGTTTGAAGCTAGGGGCAGAGTTGTAGAGAGCAAAGAACAGAGGGTCTCTACCAGGACATAATGGCTCAAGAGACGTGAAAAAGCATGTCCTAGGTATATGTGGGATTGTGTCACTACTGTTCTTAGGCTATCATTTCAGTAAAAACTCTTAAAATAATTTTTTGGTTTTGTTTTTAACATCACCAAAATGTCCCCCCTTTGAATTAAATACCGTCCCATAAAACAAAGAATATTTTAAAAGAAAAAAAATGAGTAGGTGGAAATAAAATCAGCAAAATTAATTGATGGATCTAAAAGTGTTTTAAAATATACCCAATGTTCCATACCCCCATACTTCCCAACTCTGAAAAGGAGTAGGTGTAGCCTTTCGTATCTCTAACTCATGGTAGTGCTTGTTTTTAATAATTATGCAAATTCATTATCTATTATTTTGTGATAGTTGTTTTCATTTACAACATGACTTGGCTCTGCCTACCTTGCATTCATCAGCTGTAAGCCTTTCTATACTTCTCTGTATCTATCATTTTCATCATTTCTTATAGCACAATAATACTTTCTTACATTCGTGTATTGTTTGACCATTTTCCAAAGAATGAGCATCCAACTTATTTCTAATTCTTTGCTATTACAGAAAGTTCTTGCTAAAAGCACTTAAATGAATATAGAAGCTTTTTAAAAGTCCATAACTTCTGGGTGGCTAGGTTGGCGTATTGGATAAAGCACCGGCCTTGGAGTCAGGAGTACCTGGGTTCAAATCTGTTGTTAGACACTTAATAATTACCCAGCTGTGTGGCCTTGGGCAAGCCACTTGACCCCATTTGCCTTTCAAAAAAACCTAAAAAAATAAAAAATAAAAAAAATCCATAACTTCCTAGAGTTACATTCCCAAATAATGGAATCTTGAAGTCAAGTATTTTGGATTATGTAACTTTATTTACATAATTCCAAATTGTTTTCCAAAATAGCTGTACTAATTCACAGCTCTAAAACACATTAGTAATGCCTATGTTCCTACAACTCTTCCAACACTGACTTTTACCATCTTTTGTCATTCTTGCAAATTTATTAGGTAAAGCCGTTTTATTTGCATCTTTTCTTACAAGTGATTTGGAACCTTCTTTCAAACTGTTAATGGTTTGAAATTCTTCTTTTGAGAAACATTTATCATATCATTTGGTAACTTATCAGAGAATGGATTCTGGTGTTTCTGTTCATTTTAACAACATTTTTCACACACATCACCTTTTCTCTCCTCTGACACTAATACTTCCCTAATAGTTCTTCATCAATTCAGGCATGTACTAAAGCAACAGCTTACTAATGCATATCCCTGCCATGAATCTCTCCCACTTCAAATGCCAAAGATCTTCCTAAAGATCTAATGACAATAATTCAAAAACTGCCCATGACTCCCTATCACCTCCAGGATCAAATATTAAATCTCTGACTTGGTGTTCAAAGCCCCTATTTGACCTGTTCCACCCCACCTCTCTTTCCAGTCTTCTTAAACCTTTCACTTCCCATATATACATATTCTGTGATCCAGTGATACTGATCTTTCTGTTCATGGAACATGATAAATTCACTTCCTGATCTGGACATTTTCATTGGCTGTCCCTCAAGTCTGAAATCATCATCCACCCTCCTCATCTCCTCTGACTTCCCTGATTTCCTTCAAATTCCAGTTAAACTAAAAGTCTTCTATGTTCCTCTTTATTCCTACTGTCTTTAATCTTTATTCTGTATATGTGTGTATAATTGCTTGCATGTTCTTTCCCCCAAGACACTAAGCTCCTTGCAGGCATTGTCTTTTACCTTTTCTTCGATTCCCCAATATGTAGCATCAAGCCTGACAATAGTAAGCACTCATTGTTTATTGGGTGATTATATACAAAAACACATGTGCATATACATGTGTGTGCATAATTTTGCATTAGTGTGTATTTGGGATACCAAATCCTTTTCTGAGAAATCCAATTCAAAGATCCAATTTGCTAGGGTCAGAGGAGCTACAGTGTTAAGTGTATCATGAACTCAGGGTAGTTATTCCATAGAGGATTCAACCTAAGAGTGAAAACTAGCAGGTACCCTAAAGAATTGCTATGATTATAATGTAAAGCAATTAAGAATTCAGATGCACAGAATGAGTCATATGAACTCATGAATCTAAGTTGAAATGAAGTAAGCAAAATAGGAAAGAAAACTATTTGTACACAAGTGTGTGCCTTTGTGTTTATGTTGTTGTTCATTCACTTTCAGTTGTGTTTGGCTCTCCATGAATCCATTTGGCATTTTCTTGGCCAAGATATTGGAATGATTTGCCATTTACTTCTCTAGCTCATTTTATAGATGAGGAAACTGAAGCAAAGAGAGTTAAATGACTTACCCAGCTAGTAGATGTCGGAGACCAAGTTTGAACTCAGGAAGAGTCATCTTCCTAACTCCAGGTCTAGCACTCTATATTGTACCACATTGCTCATACACATACATACACACACACACACACACACACCACACACCACATTCATGCAGACTCACATGCACAGTGTGCATGTACATGTGCGTAAATGGAAACAACAGAAATAATGAAACTGAATGTTGCTTAACTATAGTAACCATGGTCAGCCCAAAGAATAAATGACTTCCTCCAATTCTTTTCTTTGAAAATAGGGTAAATGATGAATGTGGTCCACTACATATACTGTCAAACTTAATTTATATATTCCTTAGTTTCAATGAACTTTTTTCCCCTCTCTATTCTTTATTCTTTGTTATAAAGGATATCTTGCTAGGTAGGAGAGAAGAAAAGAATACATTCAGAAGTACATGCCATTATCCAGATGTCCCATCCCCAAAAAAGAAGTGTGATTTAAAGTCAATAAAAATTTAAAATACAAAAAATAATTCACATTTATTAACACTAATATGAAATAGGCACTAGACATTTTCTCTTAAGTTATAGAATTCAGAGCTAGAAATAATCTTGATATCATCTAGTACAACCCACTTATTATAAAAACTGGGGTGAAAAAGAGTTAAGCAACTTTACCCAAAGATCATAAAGTTAATAAATAAGACAACTAGGATCTGAACTCAGGGGCTGATTCCATTGATCTTTTTTTCACTAGGTATCTAATAAAAATGCAAGAATTACAGGCAACTAAGTATATTTCACATCTGTTCTCAAATGTAGGAGGAGGTAGAAAATAGGACCCATGTATTCAAAGTCAACTAGCTGATAAAATCAATTATCATGAGACAATAATAAAATACTGATTCTGTGTCAAAAAAAAACAATTCAATATCCAGAAGTAGTTATATTGAATCAGACTTAACTGTAAGTAGAAAGAGATCACTGTCTATATCCATTCATAAAATATAGTCTCTTCTAAGCCTAAAGAATTTACAGAAAGAGTGAAATGGCCCTTACCCATTGGGCTTATAATTTCATTTAAATTTACATTAGCCATATCTAGATATATAAATTGAAGACATCTCCACTCCAAATGTCCATGTGCACTATTTGTGTCTGACTTGCATTAGAGCCTTCCAAGATCATACGGGTCTGATCAGTCCTAGTTAGAAACTCTGTATCTTGACCCCAACACTGTAATGCTACTTTGATACTTTTTGAGAATGAAGGACAACAACCAATCAACCAAGTCATAACTAATGTTAAGGTTCATTTTTTACAAAATATTATCCTTTCACTTTTATTGTTTCATCAAATGGAATTAAAAAACTATCAAATATCCACAACGAATTTAACCTCACTAAGTCTTTTGGGGGAGGGAGTAGAGGGGGGAAGAATTTCATTTTCCAGGAAAAATAGAAATCATTAAAAATGGCTACTGAAGTTATAAGGGAAAAATAATAAACAGCAGGGGAAAACAGAAGGTTGATAAGAATGAAACTTATTAGGTAAAATCCCCTAACTAAACACAAAACAACTCTCCCTAAAAGCATATCAATTGTTATTGGAATAAAAACGTGTTAGGATGTAACATTGTCATCCAATGGCATTTACAAAGCAAGCACTGTATACAAGTGCTATGCTGAATAATTCAGAAAGACATATTCTCTGTTTCCCAAAGGCTACTGATCCTGCTACTGATTAACAGAGTTTTCATTCAAATGAATAATACAATATTGAACACACAAACAGGTAAGAATAAATATTTACACTGTCTACAAGTCAAGTTTGAACTAATTTGAAGAGGGGAAATAGGGACTCTCTAAGTTAAGAATAAGAACGTTTTCCCCCAGAAAAATTAGCTCTATCAGTCTCCTACCTCCTCAAAAAAGAAAAAGGGATAATGTCATCCTCTTCAAGTTCATCCTCAATATTTTTATTCAAATACAAAATGCTAGGGAAAAGTAACTGTAAAATTAATAATTCATATATTTAGATTTTTAAAAAGCATGTTCTCTTATTTACTGCCCTTTGAGCTTAGTCATTTTAGATAATGTGAAATGTTCCCAATGAAGGATCATAAGATTATAGATTTAGAATTGGAAAAGACTGAAGAGCACACCTAATTTACTCTTCTGATTCTTCCAATTAGAAACCTTAGGCCCAGAGAGATTAAATGATTTGCCCAAAGTCACACAGGTGATAACTGAGGTAGGATTTAAATATAAATCCTCTTGCTCCAAGTATGTTATCCCTTCCATTGTGCCATTCTGTCTTTAGCCTATTAACAATAACAAAAACAGCTAGAATTTTAAATAATACTTTATGGTTTGAAAAGAACTTCATAAATATTCTCATTTTATCCTCACAATCACCCTGGGAAATAAGTGTTACTATTATACCCATTTTAAAAGTTAACTGCACAAGGCCGTACAGCTAATAGTTGTCAAACAGTACATATTTTAACTTTGGTTTTCTGAACCCCAGAGTGCAGTAAACTATTGAGTCACTTACATGCTGTCTTAAAAGTTGACAAAGTCAACTTTCTCATCCTTATCATTATATCAATTTTCCATCCCCAGAATCTTCCAGGGACTCTTGTTGAGCACAAAATGTTCTTTTATTCCATATTATCTTTTTCCTGTTTGCTTTCCTTCACTCTGCAGAAATTATATGCCATTACTACCGCTGCCCAAAAGTTACTTTTCTTCTCCATCATTGGCACATATTAGTCATGTGACCAAAACCTCTCTGCTTCAGTTTCCTTTGCCAAGCAGCTAGGTGACACACTAGGTTGGGAATAAAGAAGACTCATCTTCATGAGTTCAAATCTGGCCTCAGACAATTTCTAAGAAACCACTCATTTCTTAGCTAAGAAAACTCCAAATGGGTTAGTCAAACGTGACCAAAAATATGACAACAACAGTAACAGGATAGAAATAATATTTGCACTCTTTAATTCACTAAAATGTGAAGAAAATACCTAGCAAAACTTTTTTTTGAACTATAGAAATGTCATTGTTTTTCATTCTTTGTGGACATATTTGTTCCCTAAGGAGAATTTTAAAAAAAAACAGCTCAAAGGGCTACCATCAAAAAACAATTATTTAGGCATGACTCTACTTTAGCTAATAGAGGAACAGAAAACAACAGCACAAATTCTACGGATGTCTGCTATGACAAAGTATGGCCAGGGAAGGGAGGCTGTGTATGACATTAAGCAGAGTGCTAAAACTCATCTTAAATGACACAGCAGGAGATTACTAAATACTAAATACACACAGAACCATATGAGAGTTAGTCAAAACCACAGAAGGACAATTTGTGTTTTTAAAAGTCTGATGGCAATAGTGCCCTCTGCTGAATTCTCACAAGAGCTAAATTGTGTTACAAGGAAATTCATTTTGAACTCAGGAATTGAATCAGGCTGAAGACTGGAATCAATTTCTTTTCATTTCCTTTATTAAAAAGACTTCTGATTGGGTAAAAAAAACACCCTGTTCCATTTAATTATCTTCAAAACCTCTCTCAATATTCCTAATAATATCACACTGGTTTTCTAACCAGTCTTTCTTAAATATTCTCATTTACCCAGAATAACAAATTAAGGAGACATGGCAGTTCCTCAATCTTGAGAAGTTTGAACTCTGAGAGAAAGACATAGACACGTGCATAGAGAACATATCTTCCCAATCAGAAAACAATGCATGTAGACAAAAATAGTAAAAGTCCAAATTCTAAACCAGCATATAGCTTAGTTGAGATATATATATATATATATATGTATATATATACACACATATATATATACATACATGTATGTGTGTATATATATATATATATATATATATATATATATATATATATACCACAAAGTTACTATGGAATTCTCAAGCAATTAATTTCAATTTAATGATCATTTGACAATCACCTATGAATAAAGCAGTATGACAGTTGCTTGAATAGAAAAATAAAAATGGGAAGTTGTACTTGTTCTCACAAAGCTCACATTCTACTACTTTACAACATGTATAGAGGCAAGTAAATACAATATAATTTAAGAAGAACATTAACAACTAATTGATGAGGGTTTCACAAAAGTGGTTTGACTGGAGCTAAGCCTTAAGGGAAGATACAGAATCTCAGAGTTACAGATATACTTAAGTACAGTACCTAAGTCCAATTTATTCAACTGCATAGGGGATAAATTTGTAGTTGAATTAAGGGAAAAATTAGTAGTAAAAAGTTAGTGGTAATAATGGTGTAACATAAATTAAGGTTGAAAATGTAGGGAGGAGGGGCAGCTAGGTGGCATAGTGGATAAAGCACCGGCCCTGGAGTCAGGAATACCTGATTTCAAATCCGGTCTCAGACACTTAATAATTACCTAGCTGTGTGGCCTTGGGCAAGCCACTTAACCCCGTTTGCCTTGCAAAAAAAATCTTAAAAAAAAAAAAAAGAAAATGTAGGGAAGAGTCAGACTGTGAGATGCTTTATAAATTAGGAGGAAGAATCTGTATTTTATCTTAGAGTTAATTAAAAAAAACACTACTTGAATTAAGCAAGGGAGTGATATGATCAAATCTGAACCTTACGAAAATTACTGACATCTGAGTGAAGGCTGGAATGGAAAAGGAGCAGACTATAAGTGGTAGAGCAATTAAGGAGCTATTACAATAGTCAAGGCAACTGATGATGAAGCCCTGAAATGGAGTGATACTCAGGTGAGTTGCAAACTTGCATGACTGAAGTGTTACCCCTCATAAGAAATGAAGTTTGGAGGAAGGGAAAGGTGCTAAGGAGAAGGGAAGGATGAAGATGATTATCTTAATTTTGGAAATTCTGAGTTTAAGATGCATCTGATGGGACACTCAGCTAGAGATTCAGTAAACAGTTTGGTGATACAGCAAAGGGATTAGGGTTGATTTGGGTAATACAAAATCATTCACAGAGTATAAAGACAGAAGAAATAGAATCTTGAAGAATAAGTATAATTAGTGGTAGGAGACAGATAGATAGATGGACTGGCAAAGAAGACTGCAGAATATCTGTTAGACATGTATGAGAATGAGAAAAGAATAGTAGAAAGCCAAGAAGATATGCACAACAGTAGAAAGGTCAATTAGTACAATGATCAAGAAAAGGCCAGTGGTTTTAACAGTTAAGACATCAACAATTACCTATGAAAAATACTTGTGTTAGGAGGAGGCTATATTAGAAACCTGGTTGTAAGGGAAGAGATGCACTGTGGTGCAGTGGTAAGAACACTGGCCTTGAAAAACAAGACAGACCTAGTCTGAATTTTGCCTTGGACATTGTTAACTATATAAATATGGGCATGTCACTTTCCATCTCTGAATCTGTTACACCTGCAAAGTCAAAGGGGTTGTCCTAAAAGACTTTCCAGTTCTAAAGTAAGCAAATAGCAACAACAAACTTTTTATATGAGTGTGGTAATAAAAGGAGGCAAGATTAAATTAAGTCTATTTACTGCAGCAACTGAATCAAGACTGTTAAATTTTAAAATGAAGGAAAGATTTGATCTGTTTCTCTTATCCCTTTTATTTTTTCCATTTAATCAAAAGATCCTTCAAAGAAGTAATTATCAATCAAACAACAACGATTTATTGAATATCAAGGTGACAGATATGGTGGGCTATAAACCAAAGGAAGGCAGGGACAGTCTTAGTATCCCCATTGCTCAGCACAGTACTTAGCACATTCATCAATGTTTACTGAGTGACTGGCTGCTGCTAGAGAGACAAGTAAATAAATGGCAATATTTGAAAGGGGTCTATATTGTAAAGGGGAAGCCTACATTAAAATATCATAGTATAAATTGAAATAAATACAAATATATATGTATATGTATATAAATATATATATATATATAGCATTTAGGAAGGAGGACACTAATAGTTAAAGAAATCAAAAAGAATTCATGCAAAATATGGTGCTTTTACAGAAAGGGAAAGGGAAAGGGAAGAAGACAATACATTCTAGGCATTTAGATGATCAATGCAAAGGCACAGAAAAAGGAGACTGATTTACAGAAGACAGGAAGAAAGTTATGATCTAATGAGACTTGTGAAAGATAGGTTGGGGTCAGGATATGATAGGCTTTCAAAGCTAAACAGGATTTTGTACTTCCTGTTGGAGGCAATACGAAGTCCCTGAAATTGAATAAGAGAGTTCCATGGTCAGACCTACATTTAAAGAAAATGACTTGGAGAAACATGAGGCAGGGAGTCCAATCAGGAACTAGGCAATAGATAAAGATTGAACTAAAGTGGTAAACTGTGTAATTAGAAGAGATGTAAAGGCAAAAGCAGGAAAAAATTGGCAATTGATTTGATATGTAGGATGAGGGAGAGGGAAAGTCCAGGATAAAGCCAATATTATTATATGATAGTCAATACAGTGATCTACACATGGAGATAATATATTCAATTGTAAGTATCACATTTTAGGAAAGACATAAGTTTGTAAATATTCAGAGGACAGCAAAAGGCTTTAAGAGCATGCCATTTGATAAAACAGTTAAACAAATTGGGAATATTTAATATAGAGAAGTAGCTTCCTGCTTAAGAGGTTATGAGAGTGGTCTCCCCATTGGTGGATCAGCAGGATGCTTCAAAGGAAGATAAACTCTACAGCATAAAGTAAATACATACAGTAAATGTAAGTTATTATTCAATCCTTCACCACAGCTCCTGTGAATTATTGCTCTTGCCCATTCTACCTAAGCCTATTTCCCCAGTTCCTAAAAGTTCTTCCTGACATTCCTAGCTAATCTATCCATCATCTCCTATACCTCTACCCCCTTCCTCTTATTTCTCTATCTTAACCTCACCCAGTGGTCTTATTTTCTCCTTCCTTCAAAACTGAATCACCAAAAGTTCCCAGGCTATTCCCTTCTCCTCTGCTCCTTATCTCTAATTTTTTCTCCTTTATCTTTATATGGCTAAATCTAGCTTAGCTCAGATGTAATGAATAAGAAGAGCTAGAACTAGCCTCTTCTTATTTTATATCTCCTATCCTCTTCCCCCATCATTATACCATATACATATATATCCACCAACCATTTCAGAGATTATAACTGTTTTGTACAACCCAACTCTAGGACCATCACCAGAAAACATTTTGGCACTAAATATTGAGTATAATCAATTCCAGCTAGGAGGACACTGACCAAAAAGAAAAAAGCACGGCCATCAGATGATGCTACTTGCCAATATTCCTCATTCCAGAGGAATGGTTCCTTTACCAACTGCTCCTTTACCAACAAAAAATTTAAAAGATAAGTGGAAGAAATGAATTTGAACACAGTATTAAGCACCAGTGAACTAAAAATAAATAAAATAGTATGCCATGTTGGGGACAGTTATGGGGCTAGAAAGAGACAATCAGAAATGCAGAAACAATTAGCACATATCCTTGGAATATAAGATATACAGGTTATAATTAGGAGCGTACAAAGAGAAGGAAAAAGAAGGAAAAAAATATCACAGAAGGGAAAAGGGGTCTCATGTTAAAAGAAGTGGATAGCTGTTGGACGACCTCAAAAATGAAATAAAAATAAAAATTCGATCAACTTCACCTTTCCTGCTGAAGAGATTACGAAAGGTACCACAAAGGTAGGAACTTCCACCACTGTGCATGTCAACATGGAGCTGATAACCATGTAGTCCATATTGTTGATCAATGTCATCCAGAAAAGGGATATGAGGCGGCAGCATATAAGGGCTTTAAAAAAAAACACACATGAACATGTAACTCAACAAACAATAATCAAAGGTCAAACACAGAGGTCACTTTGGATTTAGGATTCTTTAATTTTATTTTTTAAAAACACACACACACACACACACACACACACACACACACACACACACACACATTTATATACCCCATCACTGCTGCCACTACTATAAAAAGACAACAGGCTTCTCAATATTTCCCAACATTATAAAATAACATAACCTTTGTTAATTCCTCTAAAATGTTCATTTCTCTAAATCATTGAAAGATATCAGTTCTGTGGGGAACTAGAAGACATGAAATATGCATAAGAAAATCCCACCCAGGATGAATACATTTGAACCATAAACGTTTGAAAATATACTCCCAGAACTCTTGACTACTCATCCCTTTCTTAGCATTCTGATAAGCAATAAAATAATATCTTCAGACACAAAAAAATGTGCCAAAGGTGGTTCTATTTCTTAAAACTAGGTAAAAAGACAAAAATTAAGACCTGTTCAATAAAGAGATTAATTCACAGATTTTTCAAAAGCAAAAACTCTCTAGGTAAGGAGGAATAAAAGTATTAATAACTTAGTGCTATAATGGAAGTTGTTTTTCTCTTTTAATCATCCATAATCATGACACATTTGTTAGTCCTAAACAAATAAAGGAAATGTGTTCATGAATAATCCAGGAATTTCAGCAGCAACATGCCACTGGCCCATGTCAACTATTGAAGTTCCTTGTAATGAGCCTTAGCATAAGTTGATTTGAAACTGATTTTCTTTCACATTTACTCTACAAGACATGAAAAAAAGAATTCAGTACGTACACTGTGGCTGAGCCTAAAGTGCTTCTCTCCACCAGTAGATGAAAATGAAGATTCGCCATAACAAAAGCCATTTCCTTCTCTTTCTGGAAAGTTAATTACAAAGAATACATTTTTCATCCAGTCTACTTTAATTTTTTATGAGTTCTTCGTAAAGAAAATGGCACATAAATTTTGCCAATAAATGCTGTTTCTTACCACAAGATTGGTTCAGTGCTAGAATATTATTATCGCTAATACAGAATTACTATTTAATGAGACTTATACATTATACTAACACAGGAAAGTTCCAATTCACACAAATAATGTATTACAAGTGATACCCATAAAGATATTTTAATCTACAGCATCCTAGCACTTCTAAAAAGAACAGGATTTTATAAATATATAGCTACAGATAAAGAGATGTAGATATAGATATTTATTATGCATATATACTATGCAAACAAACATGTGTTTATATATTATAAGTGTATGGGCACATACATATAAAAATACAACTGAAAAATGTTATGATCTCCAAAAAAATTAATTATTTTTTATAAGAAAGAAAACTAAAATTAATCTAATTTTAACATGGACAGCTAATTTCCCCAAAAATCATCATTAACAATGTAATTATATAGTTAAAAAATTTTAACTCTCTTCCTTATCATTCTCATGACCTCTCATGGTTTCAAATAACACCTCTAGGCAGGTAATTCACAAGACTATGTATAACCAGTTCAAATCTCTTCCCTGAGTTCCATTACTACACTTCAAATTGCATAATGGATACCTCTGCTTGAATAGCAGAGCTTTAAACACAGTCTGTGTGCTCCCCAGAAAAAAAAAAATTCTTCCTCACAACTTCCTATTTCTGTTAATGACAGCACTAACATCCAAGCAACCCAGGCTCAAACCTTGAAGATAGCTTTTACTCCTCTCCTCTTTTTAAATTATATAATCAGTTGCCAATTACTGTCAATTCTACTTTGATAATATTTATTGTATTCATTCATCCCTATCTACTCACACTGCAACCATCCTAAATTTGGGACCCTCATTATATCTTGCTTTCAATTAGTTTTAAAAACTCCATTTTCCTGCCACTGATCCCTTATACTTTCCCAATATATTCTAAATATTGCAGCCAAAATAATGTATCACTGCTCAGAAAAGAAATTCAAGGTTTTCTGCAGTCTAGCTCCAAACAACATTTATAGTTTTACTTCACACTATTCTTCTTTTTGCCCTCTGAATTTTAGCCAAACTGAATACTCATGGCTTTCCCAAACTCTTCCTGTCATTTCCCCACCTCTGTATACTTATATAGTCCTCATGACTTTTAAGTACTGCCTTCATTTCTCTTAATTTATTGAAATCCTTCTCTTCCTTCAAAGTTCAATTCTGCTGACTTTCCTTTCCCAATTCTTCCAGCTCAAAGTGATCTCTCCTTTCTCAAATTTCTCACAGCACTTATATGGAATGTCCTTTGCTCTTATCACATTCTATTTTATAACATATTGGTGTATTTATTTTGTCCCCACCTCCCTACCCCAGAATTACTCTATAAATCTCTTGTATGCCCAGGACCTAGGACAGTACCTCACATATAGTAACTCTTAATAAAAATGTCTAGAGAACTGAACTAAATTGCTTACAAGGCATCTCTACAGGCCCTGAAGGAGACTAAATAAAAGACAAAAGAAAAAAGTCAGGGGAAAAAGTCATTTAAATCCTCAGAACATGGGGAAAAGTTAAAGACAAAATGGGTACAGGAGAAAAAAAGTAACAAAAACCATATTAGACATAATTCTCTACCCACCACCACATCAATTTTATACATTCTTCCCAGAATAAAAATGGTAGTATAGGATCCTAAACCCATGTGGGATAAAATGTTATCAATCAATTAATCAGACTTACAAAGATTTGACCTAGATATGAAAATATAAGAGACTATATTTCAAGTTGTGGTTTCTTATACTTAGAGAATTTAACTCTATAAGGAGAACCAGCAATCAATTAGGTTCTTCTAATCTAAAAGGAGGACAAACAGTTCAATTCTCTTCTAAAATGTAAATTATGCTTCACATCTTGTCTGCTCAATCAAAATAATTCACTAAAAGCTTACTATATGAAAAATACCACATAGGCTCTATTGAGGGTGAGTAAGCAGAGGAAGAGTATAAAAGAAGCAAAAGACATGGTCCTGAGCCTCATAAAACTTGAAATCTAGAGCACATATAGGTGAAACAACAGAGGAGCACATGAACTAAGCAACATGTCAATAGGTGCAATATAGAGTGAAACAGAGTGAATAGGTACAGAGGAAGTAACTAATTGGAGTAGTTATTAACATTTAAGAAGTGACACTCATGCAAGATTCCTAACAGAAGTGCATTCTGATCAAGGTTTTAAGGAAAGGTTTGAGGGTGTGGAGGAAGGAGTGCAGCAAGTCACAGGGTGGTATAGGAGAAATGGCAGAACATTAGCTTGAATGGAGTAGAAGTCTACACAGAGTAGGTCCTATACAAAATAGGCTGGTAAGATAATGAACAGAAGGAATATAGATAGTAGCAAACCTTAAATGCCAAGGAAAAAGAGTTTGGATTTGATATGAGAAAGTCAATGTGAAATCCTAATCAGGATTAGGGGAACCAGGGAAGCAAAATGATAATAGAAGTATTTCACTAAAATAATCTTAGCAGTAATATGAAAAATGGATTAGAGAGTAGGTAACGATAAGAGACAGAGAAACCAATCAGGGATCTAGCATATATTTATCCATCAATAAAAGACAATGGATAGTAGTTACTTTTAATGGAAAGTAAAGTAATGGTTGGAGAATTGAAAAGGAAAGAGAAAATCCAAAAGACATTGTAGAGGAGGACATGCTGAGTATAAAGGACAAAAGAAAGTAAAGAGACAAAAATGTTTTGAGTCTAAACAGTCAAGGGAAACAGTGGTGTTATATCTGTTGAAGAAGAAAAAACATTTTCAACATATTAAATTAAGGTGTCAGTGTTTTTTGAAATCCCAGTGAGAAACAGAAACAGAAGACTTTAAGAAGTCAGAGGTCCACAGCCATAAATGTGGACTTGTTAATCATTCATATGCAATTAATAATTAAATAAAACCTTGAAAATATAGGAAAACTCATTACAGCAGTTGAGTATAGGTTGTGATAATAACAAACCTTATAAAGTCTAATATTGACCTGTTATATATAGTAAATGCATTCCAATGTATTCACACAGAGGTAAAGGGAACTCCACTACACAAAAAGGACTCCAATCTTACCTTCCATAAACCAACTAGAAGCCCTGGATTTAGGCAGAAGGTCCGAATAAGTCTGTCAGAGCCAATCGAAGTGGATTTAGTTAGGTTAGTCAGATTGTACTCAGCAACTAGGGAACGCCTTCGAGGTCTTTGAACATCAAATGCCAACCAAGGAAAGACAGAAGTGAGTTTTAGTATTATCAGAGTTGTTAATTATCACATCTAAGAATTCCATTTAAGAAGATATTAAAAATCAACTTTTACAATAAGTTGACACCCTGAGAAGGGAAAAAAAAATCTAACTTTTGTAGACAAATAAGAAAATATCAACCCATCAATTTCATTTCACTTATCGTTCCCCTTCTACTCTCTTTGCAATTCAATGTTCTAGTCAAAAGAAGGTAGACAAAATTATCTTCTCTGTTTTCTTTAATACATACTACACAGTGCTTTAGTCATAAAGACTACTCCATGAATGATACTGACCAAGTGAAGGAACAATAATCAATCTAAGCTGATTTAAAAGTCATGGTTAGAAACTGAAATGAAGCTCACATTTATAGAATACTTTAATTTAACAAACGTTTTCCTTTTTTAATAACCCTGGTCCAAGGATCATACATATTTTACAGATGAGGAAATTGACTCAGTAATATTAAATGACTTGCCCAGGATAATACCTCTTAAGTGTAAGAGCCAGAATTTCAAACCATGCTTATCTTGTCCATCATTCTTCACACTAAATAATTTTGTTCTTCAATAAAACAAATGGCTATCTAATAAATCAGATGATTGTTAGACTGAAAAATTTTGCCTTCTAAATGCATTACTAGGACAGAATTTACAAATGCTGACTTGGTAACACTCAAAATAAAATTATAAAAAAAACTTTTCATTATTTCTGCACAAGCATCCATTACAGATATTTTCTTTTGAAATAATGGAGTAAATATTACAAAATAACATAAAAGTAGAATATTAGAAAAAATAAATCAAATGACAGTCAGATTTTAAAATCAACCTTTAGATATATTGCAAACAGTATGAGGATCACCTAAAGATTCTCCTCATCTTAGCAACCAACAAAACCTTTTTTAAAAATATTTCTTCTAAATGTTGGTTTGAACATTAGTTGAGGGGTCAATTCCAAAGGCCTTACTAACATGCTATATAGCTAATCCCTGTGAAAGTTCCCCACTAATGTATTAAGAATTTCTGATACATTGTGGAATAGAAGAAAGATTACTGGACCTAGAATTGGGTGACCTCGATTGGGATTCTGACTCTGACACTGAATAACTTTATGATTATAGTCAAGTAGTTTAGCCTGTCTTGGTTTGTTCACCCATAAAATTAAGACTACATAATACTACCTACCTCATAGAGTTGTCATGAAGAAAATATCATGCAAATATTAAAATGCTTCACAAATGTGAAGTATGATTTTACTTTTGTGAATTTGGGGAAATAACTAAGCTTGTTTCTTCAAACATAAAATCAGAACACTATATGGTCTCTTATTATCCCGTTAAACTATAATCCCACTATTATATACATTAAAAACATTTCCTTTCAAAGTGCTTTCCCAAATCTGATAATATCTATTTCCTCCCTATTTCATAAAACTCTCCCTACAAAATATTAACATTTTTAGCAGAACTGGCTTACTTTCAATCATACATATGCTCATATAATTCCCTATGCCGGAATATCCTCCACATTTGCTCAACTCTTAACTCTCTTCTAAAATGTAATACAAATGCTACCTCCTCTAGGCAGCCTTATTTTATCCTCCCTTCCCAGAGTCAAACAATATTTCTGTACTTATAGTCATATTTTTATTTCTAACAAACAGTAAATCCTATAAGGATAAGGATCTTGTTTTACCAAAAATTTTCAGTCAAATCCTGAGACATAACATAGGTTGGTGCATAATAAAATGTTAATTTTGTTTTATTGCGTTCCATTATCCTAGACTTCCTGATTCCTTCTTAATTTTTGAAAGTGACAGCATAACCAAGACAGGGTAAAGAATAAAGCTGGTTAGTTTTGCATGTTTCAGTGAAGGCTAACAACCTCAGGTAGAGAGAAACAGAGAAGAGGTACCAACTGTCAAACCTTGCTAGAGTTCTAATTAGGAACAAACACACAGACACACACACTCTCCACACACACAAAGACACACCACACACATAGACATATAGACACACCAACACACAAAGACCCATACAGACACACACAAAGACATATACACAGATACAGAAACACACACAGCCACATACACATGGCCCAGATGAACATGATTGTATAATTCTTAGCATGGTACAAAATTTATATGCCCTGGACTGGAAAAGACTGGAGAATTCAGGAAAATAAAAGTTTTATTTATCTAAAGAAACACTGATTAGCTCTGTATTCACAACCAACAATGGACATATTTAACCAAGATTTTCCCATAACTTTGGGGCAATAAAAGGAAAAGTACTCAAGTTTCATACATTAGAGATTTAGGAAAATTCAAAAGTCTGCTAAGAAATTCAAATCATGCCAAAAAGGAGTTCTAATTTGCCTATCCTCAAGTGATTCTCCTTCCCTAACCTATTAACAATACTCCTTTCTATTGAAAGTATATGTATGTGTAGGGGTGGCTAGGTGGTGCAGTGAGAGCACTGGCCTTGGAGTCAGGAGTACCTGGGTTCAAATCTGACCTCAGACACTTAATAATTACCCAGCCATGTGGCCTTGGGCAAGTCACTTAACCCCATTGCCTTGAAAAAAATCTAAAGAAAAAAGTGCATGCGTACTGAAATAAATTCATGAAAAATGTTTTTAGTGTATGTTTATTACAATTTCTCAAGCTCTAGCTAAAACCCTTTGAGATTCAAAGGGAATAAATTACAATCAATTTTGTTTCCTCAATAATTTCTAACATTTGTCATTGTCTATTATCTATCATTATGGATATTATGACAATTTTTAGACATGCAATGGCATTTATCTAGCTTTCCAGCTCAATTCAAAACAATGTCTACTCAAGTTAGATCTTCATTCATCCATTTTTTAAATTAACTTTTGCATTTCTGACCTAAAGCTTGTAAATAATATGTTCTCATATGATACAGAATATGTTGAATCTAAGAAATCCATAATGCACTCTCCAGAAATTAGTTACCTATATTATAAAGCATCATACTACATTAAGAGGCTTAATTGTGTTAGGTATATTAAAAGGAGTCACAAAAATTGTTCACTCAAACAAAACCACCAAAAATATACTTCAAGTCTTCATTTAAGGGGGGGGAAAAAAGTCTTCCTGTCTACTTCAGAAAGAGTACATATGGAAATTCGGAGGAAAAAAGAACAATTTGCCCAAAAGAATCCAGCACCAAAATAAACTCTCAATTCATCCAGAAAAAGAACCAATACCACCATTTAGGTGTTTATTTGCAAAAATTTAACCCCATGCTTTAGTAGTCAAATGATAAAAGCCCATAAAGTAACAAATTTCCCAATTAAACTGTAATGGTATGATGGTCTCCATTTTCCAAAGGAAGAACGTCATGCAACTAAAAAAAATTATAATGATGCCAAAATCTGGAAGAGAAAAAAATGTTTTGAGGGTTGCTGAAAAGTCAAATGATATTGAAAGAGAATATGAAGACTTATGGAGGTTTAAAAAATTCACTACCATATAATCAAATTCAGAATTGGAAGGGATCTTGGAAAATATAAGACATCAATTAGATAATTAATTTTTGGAGGAATATGTACAGGAAATTATTGGACCTAGATTCAAGTAGAACTGAATTCAAACTACCTGAAACAAGTAGTTTTGTGACCCTGGGTAAGTCTTTTAACCTCTCAGCCTTAGTTTTTTTTCAGCGGCATTCCTATGGCACAGAATTGTTTTGAGGCATCAAGTGAGATGATTTATGTAAAATGAATTACCACGCCAAATTTTAGCTGTTGTTATTATCATCATTTTAAAAGAATCAGAATTAATTAAGTAGATATTGAGATGGTCTCAAAATTAGCAAAATCCAGACTGAAATCCCACCTTGACTTTGGGAACACTGATGTGTGATTCTGGACTATTCATTTAATTTTTCAATGCCCAAGACAATTTTCTAAAACTACAATTTGTAGTTTAGGTATAAATCTGCATTGGCAAAGTTCTCTACAGCCATGATACCAGGTCTGGTCCCTGTCTCTACCATTATTAGATAAGCAGTCACGTGAACTGAGAAATGAATCAGCTACATATTCTACTTTTATAAGAGTCAAAAGAAACAAGGTGACAGAATTTATTCAACTTATCACTTGCTTTGTTTGAAGCACAGGATGAGAGAAGTCAATCATACAATCTAAAATAAGAATCCCCAACTTCTTCTGATGATGAAATTGAACCATTAAGTGAAGGTTAAATTATATTTGTTCAAATTTAAGGGAAAAAATAAGTATTTTTCAAGCACCTACTATGTGCCAGGCCCGGTGACACTATCTACTTACTCTATTATCTCATTTGATCTTCACAAATAACTCTGGAGTTGGTGTTATTATTAACCTCATTTCACAATTGAGGAAACTGAGGTAGCAGGTTAATTCATTTGCCCAAGGTCATACAGTTATTAAGTATATGACTTCAAATTTGAATTCAAGTCTTTCTGACTTCAGGTCCAGCACTCAATCACACTATTCCACCTAACTGCTTCTTACAGCAAGATAGAATTTAGTAGAGATTCTCAAAGAAAGTATATAACAAAATAGCTTAGACTATTTTCAGCTGTCAAAAAAAATCCCATTATCTAGATCATACCATCCTAATGTTTTAGACTACTGAGGTATAAATATACATCAATATCCAAAGCCATTTTTTTTATTTCTATTGTAGCAATAATCCAGCACAGTAAGGAAAAAGAAAGTGAGTTTTCAGATGTAATCTTTAATTACACGTCAGGGTTAAAAAAGTTTATGACAACCAACTTTTACTAACAAATTTTTCTAATCTAACAATAATTAATCTGGTTGAAACTCACCCATTTTTGGTGGGGACCTTGTAGCGGTCCAAAAATACTGGTGTCACACCACATAAATCTAGTGTTGCCAGCTTGTCTATACGTGGCCAATTATTCCCATGCCAAAGAACTGTAACAGATGTGTCATTCACAGAAAACTCAGCCTGTTCCATGATGTATTCTTTCCCATTTCTCTCCTTCAACACAATCACCCAACTCAATCCAGATACTCTAAGGAGAAAATGGAATTAAAGAGCATGAATTAATCTTTAAGAAAATAAAAAATATTGTATCATTCAGTTCAAACTGATAAATATTAAAGGAACTAATTTGATTCTACAAATAAGAGTCAGGTTTAAAGATCCTATTTCACTTTTTATTTTATTTTTTTCCTCTACATATAAAAAAGTGAACATTCATTTTTTAAGACATACAAATTTATTCCCTCCCACTCTCCCAATTCTTCAAGATATCAAGTAATTTGATATAGATTATTCATATGCAGTCACACACACCATCTTTTCATATTACTCATATTGTCAGAAAAAGAGAAGAAGAAAGCTCAGAAAGTATGCTTCAATCTGCATTCAGACTACATCAGTTCTATCTCTCAACATAGATAACATTTTTCAACAGTAGTCCTTTGGAATTGTGTTGTTCACTATTGCTGATAATAGCTAATTCACAAAAAAAATCATAATACACTATTGCTGTTATTGTGTATAATATTTTCTTGGTTCTGTTCACTTTACCTTGCATAAGCTCATGGAAGTCTTCTTAGGTTTTTCTAAAACCACAACAATATTTTTCTTACAGCACAATACTATTCCAACACAATCACATATCACAACTTTTTCAGTTATTCTCCAACTGATGGGTACTCAGTTTCCAATTCTTTATTAACACAGAAGTAGTTATTCTAAATATTTTTGTATATATAAGTTCTTTTCCTTGTTCTTTGACCTCTTTGGGGAATGGACAAGTAGTATGGTTTGGTCAGAATATACAGCATTTTATAACCCTTTGGGCATAGTTTTACTCTCTAGAATGGCTAGTTTAGTTCAAAACTCTACCAGCAGTGCATTCGAGTCCTCCTCTTCTGACATATCAATTATCTCATAAATATGTGGTAAAATTGTTTTAATTAGCATTTCTCTAGTTAATAGTGTCAAGAGTATTTTTTCAAATGACTCTACCTTTTCTTCTTCTGAAAATTTCCTGTTCACATTGTTTGACCATGTCAATGAGCAATAAGTTGTATTCTTATAAATCAGTTCTCTGCATACTTGTGAAACTAGATTTTTATCAGAGAAACTTGCTGTAAAGTATTTACTGATTTAATTACTTTGCGCAGCACTGGTTTAATTTACAACTCATAATGTTCTGTATCTCTTCTTTGGTCATGAATTCTTCCCTTATTCATAGATTTGAAAGATAAAACTCTTCCATACTCCTCTAATTTTCTTTTATTACTTGTTATGAGCCCATTTTGACCTTATCTTGATATACAGTGAGAAATGTTGGGTCTATACTGTTTGTTGTTGTACAATCACTTGCAGTTATTTTGTGATCCACTGGGGTTTTCTTGACAAGATACTGGAATGGTTTGCCATTTTCTTCTTTAGATCATTTTTAAAGATGAGGAAACTGAGGCAAACAAGGTTAAATAACTTGCCCAGGATCACATAATTAAGCAAGTATCTGAGATCTGATTTCAGTTCGGAAAGATGAGTATTCATGATTCTAGATCCAATGTTCTATCCACTGCACCACCTTGATTCGTGTGTGTGCATGTGTATGTGTATATGTGTGTATGTATATAGGGGTTTGTATGTATATGTGTGTACACACATATATGTATGAATATACATGTGTATGTATGTATGTTTGTATGTATATATTCTGCCCAACTGCTTTTTGTTTTCACAGAAATTAAAAACTTTGGATCACTGGGTTAAGTATATCATCATCTCATCTGTAAAAAGTGAGTTTTGTTTCTTCATTTATTCTAATTCCTTCAATTTCTTTTATCTTCCCTTATTGTGACTGCTAGCATTTCTAGCATAATATTGAATAACAGTGTTGATAACAGACATCCTTGCTTCACCCCTGATCTGACTGGGAAGTCTTCAAATTTATCCCCATTACATATAATGCTTGTTAATGATTTTAGATAGATACTTACTTATCATTTTACAGAAAGCTTCATTTATTCCTACACTTTCTAGCATTTAAATATGAATACTTTGTCCAAAGCTTTCTCTGCATCTATTAAGATAATTATATGATTTTAGTTGGTTCTGTTATTGATCCAATCAATTATGCTGACATTTCTGGTATAAATACCAACTGGTCATAGTGCATGATTCTGGTGACACTGTTGCAATTTCCTTGCTGATATTTTGCTTAAAAGTTTTACATCGATATTTACTTGAGAAATTTGTCTATAGAATTTTCTGTTTTTGCCCTTCCTGATTTAGGTATCAGCATCATATCTGTGGTCTTAAAAGATATTTAGTACAACTCCATCTTTGCCTATTTTCCTAAATAGTTTATAGAACTCTGTAATTAATTGATCTTTAAATATATGGTAGAATTCACTTGTGATTTCATCTGGTCCTTAGTATCCTGATCTTAGAAAACTCATTGATGACATATTAAAATTCTTTTTCAACAATAGGCTTTTTATTTTAAACACTGCATTTTTACTGCTAGACAATTTATATTTTTGTAAATGTTTATCCATTTCACTTAGATTTTTAGATTTATTGGCATGTATTTGGGGGGGAGGCTCCTAATTGGTTTAATTTCTTCACTGGTGGCAAATTAATACTTTTCATTTTTAATGTTGATAATCTGGTTGTCTTTTTTTAATTCAAATTAATCAATGCTTACTTATTTTGTTAGAAGATTTTTTCCATAAACTAGATCCCAATTTGATAGTTCAATGGTTTTCGTGGGATTTTTTAATATTTTTTTGCTACATTTGAGTTCCAAGTTGTTTCCCTTCTTTCCCAATCCAGAAACTAGAGAAGACCAAGATTTGACACTGATCAAAATAGATAGATAGATAAGATAGACAGACAGATAGAAAGACAAAGATTTGACACTGATCAAAATAGATACAGATTATCAATTCTTTCAAGAGATGGATAGCTTCTTTTTACATAGGTCCAATGTACTTGATTTGAATATTCAGATAACTAGATTGTTCGGTCATATCACATTTATTCTTTGAACTATAATGCTGTTACTGTCATGAACATTCTCATTTCACTCTTCATTATTTCTTGCAAGTGTTTCCATGTTTCCTAAAATCAAACTGCTAATAAGTTTTATAGCACAGCAGTATTCCATCATAATTATACACCACAATTTATTCACCTATTCCTAGTTAAAGAGTATATTCTCGAGGGCGTCTAGGTGGTTCAGTGAATAGAGCACCAGCCCTGGAGTCAGGAATACCTGAGTTCAAATCCCACCTCAGACACTTAATAATTACCTAGCTGTGTGGCCTTGCCAAAAAATAAAACCTTAAAAACAAAGCAAAGGAGAGAGAGAGACAGAGAGAGAGAGAGAGAGAGACAGACAGACAGACAGAGAGAGAGAGAGAGAGAGAGAGAGAGAGAGAGAGAGAGAGAGAGAGAGAATACCCTTCAATTTCCAGTTGTTTACCAGCAAAAAGAGAGCTGCTATATATAGAATATATATGCTTGGTTTTTTTTTTCTTTTTCTGTTATCACTTTAGGAAATAGACTTAATAGTGGTATTGCTGGGTGGTCAAAGGTATTTGGAGATTGCTCCTCAAAATGATTAAATCAATTCACAGTTCTACCAACAAGTGTATATTGGTGTCCTAATTTTTTCACATCCTCTCCAACATTTGTCATTTCCCTCTTCTAACGTTTTATATAATCTGATAGGTGTGACATGTATTTCAAAGTTGTTTCAATTTATATTTCCTCTAATCAATAATGATTTAGAGCACATTTTCATACGATAATATATAACTTTGATTTTTCCTCCAAAAACTGCCTATTTATAATCCTTTAATCATTTATCAATTGGGTTATGACTCTGTTCTTGTAAATCTGACAAAGTATATATTTAAGATACAAGACCTTTATCTAAGAAACTATAAAAAAATTTCCCCAATTTTTTTCCTTTCCTTTTAATCTTGGTTATATTACTTCTTTCATACAATTTCTCTTCAATTTAATATAATCAAAATTATTCATTTTATAACTCACAATGATCTCTATCTCATTTATCATAAATTCTTCTATTCATAAATCTGATAAGTAATATCTTCCATATTCTTCCAACTTGTTAAGGATATATCCCTTTATGTCTATGTCATTTATCAATTTTGACTTTATTTTGGCAAATAGTGTCATAACTCATCCATACCTAATTTCTGCCAGACTGATTTTCAGTTTTCTCAATGTTTACCAGTGATTTTTTTTTGGCAAAATCTTATTTTTATCAAACATAAGTTTACTATAATAATTTACCATTGTGTATTATATAGCTACTCTTTTATACTGATCCAATATTCTATTTCTTAGCCAGTACACCAAATAGTTTTGACAATCACCACATCAAGCAATTTAAGATCTGGCATTGCCAAGACCTCCTTCCTTTATTATTTCCCACAATAATTACTTTGACATTCCTGACTTTTGTTCTTCCAAATGAACATTGTTATTGTTTTAGTTCAATAACTTTTTTTTGCAATTTAATGTAGATGGCACTAATAAGTAAGTAGACTAATTTAGGTAGATTGTCATATTATTTTGGCTTAGCCCATTTATGAACAATTAATATTTCTCCAATTATTTAATTATGACTTTGTATAAAAAATGTTTTATACTGTATTCATATAGTTCCTGGGATTGTCTTGCTAGGTATATGTCCAAGTATTTTATGCTGTCCATAGTTATTGTAAATAAATTATCTCTTCTTGCAAGCTTTTGTTTATAGAATATATATTACATACTCTCTCTCTCCATAATTGGAGAGAGAGAGAGAGAGAGAGAGAGAAATGTGACTTCATTTTCTATGCTAATAGTTTGCTAAAATTCTTGTTTCAACTAGCTTTTTGGGTTGGATCAAGGATTTTCCAATATACTATCATATTGTCTGCATAAACAGTATTTTATTACTTCATCACCCATTCTGATTCCTTCCTTTTTTTTCCTCACTGCTATAACTAACATTTCTAGTAAAATAATGAATAATAGAAATAATAAGCACCCTTGTTTCACTCCTAATCTTTCTGGGAAGGCTTCAAATTTATCTTCAGTTCAGATAATGCTTGCTGTTGACTTTGGGTGGATGTTTCTTACCATTTTAAAGGAAATTTCATTTGTGTCTATACTTTCAAGCATTTTTAACAGGTATTAGTGTTGTATTTTGTCAAAAACCTTTTCTGCATCTACTGATATAATCATGGGACTGATTGCAATCAATTATGTTAATAGTTTTCCTTAAACTATTCCCTGTATTCCTGGTATGAATTTCATTTGGTCACAATATATAATCTTTATGATATATTATTGTAATTTCCTGGCTAGTACTTTATTTAGCATTTTTGCATCCATATGTATTAGTGAAATTGGTCTTTAATTTTCTTTCTCTGTTTTTGCTCTTCCTGGATTATGTATCAGCATCATATATATTTTATTAGGGGACAGTTAGGTGGCATGGTACATAGAGTACAGGCCTTGGAGTCAGGAAGATCTGAGTTCAAATTCAGCCTCAGACACTTAATTACCTAGCTGTGTGACCTTGGGCAAGTCACTTAACCCCAATGCCCCCACAAAACTGTGTGTGTGTGTGTGTGTGTGTGTGTGTGTATTAGTTTTATTAAAGAGTTTAGCAGGACTCTTTTGCCTATTATTCCAAATAATTTAACAATAAAATTAGTTGATCTTTAAATGGTTGGTTAGAATTCAATTGTAAATTCATCTGATCCTAATGCTTCTTTCTTAGGAAGCTGTATAGTCTATTTCATTTCTTTTTCTAAAATACTTATTAACATATTCTTTTTCTTCTATTAATTTGGGCAGCTTATGCTTTTATAAGGATTCTTCCATTTCACTTAACTTATTAAATTTTTGGCACATAATTGGGCATAATAACTCCTACTAATTTAATTTCATCTTCATATAACTTTTCATACTGGTGGCCTGGTTTTCTTCTCTTTTTAAAAAATCCTATTAGTCAATGGTTTATTAGGTTTCTTTTATAAAAGCAACTCAATTTTATTAATTTAACTTTTTTTTTCTTCCAATTTTATTAATCTCTCCTTTGATTTTCAGGATTTCCAATTTGGCATTTAATTGGGAAGTTTTAACTCATTCTTTTTCCAAGTTTTTCTCTACATGCTCAAAATTCACCAATCTACTCTTTCTCTACTATATTGATATAAATTTTCCCCTAAGTACTGCTTTGGTTGTACCCCATAAATTTTGGTGTGTTGTTTCATTTTTGTCATTCTCCTTAATAAAATCATTGAATGCTTATAGTTCTTTGCCTCACTCATTCTTTAAGATTACTTTGTTGTCCATTTTTACTCTAATTTTTATTGCATTATGATCTGAAAAAGAACACATTTAATATTTCTGTTTTTCTGCATTTCCTTGTGATGCTTTTAGACCCTAATACATGATCAATTTTTGTAAAGGTTAAAAAGTATATTCCTTTCTGTTCCCATTCAATTTTCTCCAGTGGTCTATTATATTTAACTCTTCTAGAATCCTATTCACCTTCCTTAATTTCTTTCTTGCTTATTTTGTGGTTAGAGAATTCTGAGAGGGAAAAGCTGATGTCCTCCACTGGTATGGTTTTACTGTTTATTTCCTCCTGTAACTCACTAAACTTTTCCTTTAACAATTTGGATATTATGCCATCTGGTGTATGTATGTTTAGCATTGTGTATTACTTTATTGTGTATGATACATTTTAGCAAAATGTAGTTTTCCCTGTTTATCTCTTTTAATTTTTTTTTTTGCTTTTGTTTTGACTCAGATCCTGATGGCTATACTCTTTTGTTTTTAACCTCAATTGAAACATAGATAAGCTCTAGTCCCTATTTTAAGTCTCTTTCTTGTAAGAACCATATTGTTGGATGTAGAGGGCCAACTGTGGATTTAGAATGCAGGTGTCCCTGTAACAAAGGTTACCAGAGATAGAGAATATATTCTTGCTCATTTAACAGAATGGTTGGCTCACAAATGAACCTTGACTTAAATATCTGCTGAGCTCCAAGTGTATAGGAAAAATCCTGAAAAAGAATCCTAAAATACTTCAAAGTCCAAATATCGTAAATATAACCAGGGAAGTCATGCAGTTAGATTTCATCTGACTTGTCTGAGTTAAGTTTGGTTATAAGAGTCTAGATATCCAACAATATAGTTAAGAAAAAGTTATTCACAACGTTATTTGTGGCTTTTTCTTCAACCCAGCTCTTGTCAATATCTAGGCCCATGTTAGGTCCAGATGGCCATAGTTGGATTCTCATTTTAATACATCCTGCTATCTACTTCCAATTCATGGGTTAGTTCATACTATTCACACTCACAATCATTGATCATAAACTCTAGATTTCCCCTTCATGCTATCTTTCCTTATTTTTCTTTTTACCCAGTCTTTCCTCAAAACATCTACTTTACTTCTAATTGCTGCCTCCTTTAATCAACCCTCCCTTTTCATCAACTCTTGTTCTCCTATTCCTTTCCCTTCCTACTTCGCTGTTGGGTAAGATTTCTATAGCCAACTGATAATGTGTATATGTTATTTCGTCTTTGAGTCAATTCTAATGAGCAAGGTTCCAGCATTGTCTATTACCACCACTCCATCTTCTCTTTCACTATAGAAGTTCTTCTTTTCATACCTCTTTCATACCCATTCTACCTCTCCCTTTCTCCTTCTCCCAATGCATCCTTTCACACCCCTTTAATTTTTTTAAATCATCTCATCAGTTTTTCTATTCAGTGTTGGTCTTTTGCTTGAAAATCCACTAATTCATTACATATCAATATTTCCCCTGATGCGAGTATATACTGAGTTTCAGTGGGTAGATAATTTTAGTTGTGATCCTAGCTCCTTTGCCTTCCAAAATATATTCTATGTCCTCTGCCCCTTTAACATATAAGATGTTTTGAGGTAGCTAAGTGGTGCAGTGAAGAGAGCACCAGCCCTGGAATCAAGAGGACGTGAGTTTAAACAGTCTCAGACATTTAATAATTACCAAGTTGTGACCTTGAGCAAGTCACTTAACCCTGCTGTCTTGCAAAAACAAAAAGAAAAAAAGCAAAGCAAAAAACATAGAAGATGCTAAATCTTGTGCCAACTTCACTGTAGCTCCACAATATTTGAATTACTTCTTTTCTTATAACAGTTAGCTTCTTGACTAGGGTGCCTATAATATTCCTAGTTTTCATTTTGGGAACTCTTTCAGGAAGCAAACAATAGATTCTTTCAATTTCTAGTCTACCATCCTCTGGTTCTAGTATATCCAGGCAATTATTCCAAAATAATTTCTTGAAATATGATGTCTAGATCCCTTTTTTAAAAAAATTATGGCTTTCAAGTAGTCCATTAATTTTTAAATTTTCTCTCCTTGATCTATTTTCAGGTTACTTGTTTTGTATTAGATATTTTGAATTTTCTTCTTTATATCCTTTTGATTTTGTTTTATTTTTTCTTAACATCCAAGAAGTTATTAACATCCAATTACCCAATTGCAATATTTAACAGAATTATTTTCTTCAATAGGCTTTTGGAACTCTTTTTCAATTTGGCCAAAGCTACTTTTAAAGGAGTTCTTTTCTTTGATAGATTTTTTTCTTCTTTTACCATTCAGTCAATTCTGTTATTTTAAGGTGCTATTTTTCTTCAAGATTTTTTTTGGTACCTTGTTGTTAAAATTTCTTTTCATGATTTTCTTTCATCATTCTCATTTCTTTTCCCAACTTTTCCTCTACTTCTCACCTGATTTATGATGTCTTTTGCAAGGCAATGGCGTTAAGTGACTTGCCCAGGGTCACAAAACTAGTTAAGTATAAAGTGTCTGAAGCTGGATTTGAAATCAGGTCTTTCGGGGCAGCTAGGTGGCACAGTAGATAGAGCACTGGCCCTGGAGTCAGGAGTACCTGAGTTCAAATCCAGCCTCAAGACACTTAATAATTACCTACCTGTATGGCCTTGGGCAAGCCACTTAACCTCATTTGTCTTGCAAAAACCTAAAAAAAAAAAAAGAAATAAAAGAAATCAGGCTTTCTGACTCCAAGGTTAGTGTTCTATCCCAGCTGCCCCTCATTTGAGTTTTAAAATACCTTCTGTGATCTTCTAGAAATTCTTGTTGGCCTTGTGTCTAATTCATATTTTTCTTTAAAGTTTTGCTTGCATATGTTTTTACATCTTGTCTTCTTCTGAATTTGTGTCTTGTTCTTCCCAGTCCCAAAGAAACTTTCTGGTCAGGTTCTGTTTTAGTAGTTTGCTCATTTGTCCAAGACTATTTCTTTATTTTTAACTTTATGTTAAAGTTGTTTCTCTACTTCTGCGGTGGAGGGCACTGTCCCAATCTTTAGGTTTGATGATGCTCTTTTCGGAGCTAATTCTGGGGAGCTGTAAGGTTTCAGTGCATTCAAGGTAGTACAATCTTGGGTTGTGCTCTATTTTTTACCCAGGAAGGATCTTGTTCCTCTGTAACCAGAATTGCTGGCACATGTTGGAAGGATATGCATTCATTGGAAAGATACTGTTTTGAAACAAGTTAAAATTAAAGTTCCTAACTTGTCTAGCTAAAACTGTGTATTCATCAATAATTTTATTCTTTAGTTTAACACATTTTCTTGAGATGAGTAAAACCACTGCTTTAATTCTCAGTATTATTTCTATATCACATTCTTTGACCTCCAGATTTCATCTCATTGGCAGGAAACATTATGCTCATAAAAATCTATACAAAGTAAATAATGATATTTTGGTTCTATGGAAGTTACTTAAAACCTTGAAGAAGACCTAAATCTAAGTCTTGCCTCTGACACATATTGGCTATGTGACTCTGGGTCAATCATTTAATTTCTCAAGGCACCAAATGACCCTCTAAGAATATAAATTGTCAAACATTTGCTGCTATACATTAAAGAGGGAATTTTCTCACTACCAATTCCTCTACCAATGGAATAAATTACAAATTGGGGCAGCTAAGTGGATAGAACACTGGCCTCAGAGTTAGGAACCTGGGAGTTTAAATCTGGCCTCAGACACTCTCTAGCTGTCTGACCCTGGGTAAGTAACTTATTCCTGACTGCCTCACAACCAGGGCCATTTCCAGTTGTCCTGATTCATGGCTGGCCATGGACACAGATGGCTCTGGAGGAAAAAGTAAGGCTGGTGACTTAGCAGAGCATCTCTCTCACTCAAATGCAATAGACATGTTTGTCATGGCATCACCTCCCTGATGTCATGGTCTTCTTCAAGAATGAAGGACAAAAGGCAGCACAGTAGATAGTGGAGTCAGGAGTAACTGAGTTCAAATCCAACCTCAGACACTTAATAATTACCTAGCTGTGTGACCTTGGGCAAGCCACTTAACCCCGTTGCCTTGAATAACAAATTAAAAAATTTATAAAAAAAAAAAAAGAATGAAGAACAAAAGCATCATCATTATCAAAAAGTAATATGAAGAATTTTCTAATCCTCTCAATAACTTATAGAATAGTCAAATCTTTGTTTCAAACCTCTGGTTATCCATACTTCCTCTTATTAAATATGCACATGCCTATTAGCACCTTTGTAATCAGACAAAAGACAACTCCTAAGTCTCACTGAATTTAACATGAATTAGTTGCTTTACAGATGCCCCTTAGTATGTTTTAGGAGATGGAATTCAGTAAACTGGCCTAAGATTAGCTGTTTGGTTTAAACAATTTTAACCATTTTGTGTCATGGAGTCTCTTTTTGGCAGTATGATAAAGCCTATGAAATATGTGAAATAAAATGCACAGAATATTAAAATATAGCTCTATACTGAAATATAATAAAAAGTTTTAAGTTCACAGACTCCCCTCCACCTAAAATCTATCTACAGAACCCTCTGAGATCCATGAAACCCAGATTAAAAAACTCTGGTAGTGTTGAAAAGACTCCAAGGACTATATGGAATTATAGGAGTAATTACAGGATTACTCTCCAGTAATTCTCACCCATCAGGGAGAAGTGTGCTGAAGACCTTGGGTCACTTGCTATGAGTGTTTTATGGAGAAGTTGGAGTAGTATCTGAATTCCTGCCTCCATGCAAGTTCTTTAAAAGGTACTGAGACCATCCTTAAGTTTTGGTCTCTTGAGGGGGCTCTGGGCTCAAAACGCTTACTCCTTATCATGGCATAAAAAGCCAAGTGTCAGGTCCTCTCCTTGATATTTGACGGAAAAAAAAGCTTTGCTCAATTGAATCAAAATGAATTGATCTGAATATCCATCCTTATTGAATATCCTTCTCTTGCTCTATCTAAATCTCCTCTTTAACTTTAAAATGATGTACAAATGTCTTATTTGTTCTAATATCCAACCTAAACTACAAAAGTCTAGCCTAAGTTAGGCCTAGCACAGAATACTTTGTTTAATATGTTAATTTTCTGCATTATTCTGTGCATTGAAATAAAGAATGCCCTCTATCTTCTATGAATTTGCTACTTTCAGCACTCATATGGGATATAAGGACTCATCCACATCTAAAGAAACCCATTAATTAACTATATAGATATAGATATAGATAAGCTATATTTACATATTTTTCAGAAATTCTGGGGTGGCCTCCAAGATCAGATTCATTCCATGTTAACTCAGAGTTTTGGGCATCCTGAATCATGAGTTATATGTTAAAGACCAACATTTTATTAATTTCTACAAAACAACTGATTTTTGCTTATATTTGCATTTATATAGTATTTCACCAATTTCAAATCAAACATTAAACATTCACACTCACATAAGAGGATCCCCACTCTGTAATTTTTTTGCTTACCTGAGTGCTTCTTTGGTCTTCACTGGCAGACCTGTGTATGGATTTACAGGTTTGAGAAGCTGAGTTACTGCTGTTTTTCCAGCTGCTATTTGTTTCACAATATATTTTTTCTTCCAGTATCCAGTTTCTTTGTCATGAAGAGATGTTTGGCTCAAAGATACAGCTGTCTTTTCTACTGCATTAATTTCCCAATTTGATCTCTTAGGTGAAAAAGAAGCGGAGTAGATTCTGAACCAAATAAAACTAGGGGAAAATTAAAGAAAATAAATGTTAAGTTTCTTTTTCCTATTAGTACTAATTAAGCAAAGAGGCCCTGATTTTTGAGAGTTCTGAACAAACCCACAGTTACTGTATCATAATTTTAATACTAAAAAAAAGTCCTTCCATAGCTTCTGGTCCAATCCCCTCAATTTTGTAAGAACACTAAAGGCCTAGGGAAGAGATTTGTCCAATGTCACACAAGTATAATAGTGGAAAAGACAGGATTTTTACTCAGTTCCTCTTCTTCCAAATCCAGCATTCTTTGACGAAATCATAATTAAATTTTCCAATTGATGAGTAAGTATTCATTAAAGTATCTACAAACAGAAAATTTTAAAAGTCCCTTCCCCAAGAAGCTTACATTTAACAGGGGAAACATGTTCACACATATAAAATGTACAAAACACACACAGAAATAAAATGCAAGGTAATCTTGGAAGGGAAAAGTAATACTTGGGGTATCATGAGAAGCCTCCTATAATAGGTTACTCTTGACATGAACTTGAACAATAGGGATTCTAAGAGTTAAAAGTTAGGAAAGAGAGCATTTCCACCATGGGAGAAAATCAATACAAAGGCAAAGTGATGAGATGGCACATCATTTACACAGAATAACCATTAGGATGGTATCACTGGATTGTAGAGAATGTAGAAGGGAGGAATATCTAAGTAGACTGGAAAAGTAAAAAGAGGCAAAGTTGTGAAAAGTGTTAAATTTCAAAAATAGAAGTTTATTTTTGATCCTAGACAAAAAGTGGAGTCACTGGAGTTTACCAAGTAGGGTAATGACATGCTCAGACCTGTACTTTAGCAAAAACACTTCAGCAATTTTGTAGAAGATGGACTGAACAAGGGAAGAGATTTGAAGTAGAAAACCAAATTGGAAGCTATTGCAACTGTCCCATGTACTTGAATTGTACCACTGTTACTAACTTCTTTGAACTTCAAAAAACTTTTTAAAACTTTTCACCTAACTTAGCAATAAGATACTATCTTCACATCACAAGTGGAAGCAATTTTCACATTTCACTGAAATCACAGATCACAATATGATTAAAAGGAGAAAAATGCTAAAAGAAATTGACTCTACATTTAACTTCAATTATGCAAGCAGTAATGAATTCACAGAACCTCACTTTTCTCAGTATCAATAGAAGTGCTGGTCTTAACAATGAATTTTCTTCTAATATATAAGAATATAAATTATCACAACATTAAAGAAAAAAGAACTGTTGGTTTGTACTGAAGATGGAAAGGAAAAAAGTAGGGTAACAACTAAAAAAATAAAGAAAACCTTTCTTCAGCAGGGAAGAGTTCCTGCAGTATTTCCTGGACTTTGAAGAAATGTTCTGTTTTTACTGAACAGGGGAAATAATTTAGATTAAAAATGTTTTCTAAATAAAGCCCAATCTTAAAATACTGAAGGTGCCCAATAAATGTTTAATTCAGTTAAATCATAAACTAGCACCTGTGTTTTTACTGATATGGAAACCCTCTTCAGCAATTCAAGCAACTCATTTATACCTTAAGAGTCTTCAGGGCAGCTAGGTGGCACAGTCGATAGAGCACCAGCCCTGGAGTCAGGAGGACTTGAGTTCAAATCCAGCCTCAGATACTTAATAATTTCTTCCTAGCTGTGTGACCTTAGGCAATTCACTTAACCCCACTGTCTTGTGAAAACAAACCAAAAAAGTCTTCAAAAATTTCCTGCAGAACTGAAACTCTAAGTGACTTTTCCATGATCCCATAATGTAAGTTTCAGATGCAAAACTTTAACTGAGACTGCAAAACTTTATTCACAACTTCACACTGTCCCTCTATTCCCTTAAAATTGTTTCTAAAAGCTTAATCACCTCCCACCTAGGTAAACTCTTGTGGATCCTTAGAATCTTATTATCTAGCTATATCAGATCAACTCTGAAACTCATACCTTCACTACTCTTGGAATCCTTCCCTCACTCTGATTGGAAAGGGTAGAAGAAGGCCAGTTGAGAGCTCACCCCAGATGCTCCATTTAAGGAGGGAATTCATCTCATCATATTCCACCCATTTGCATTCATCTAAACTTTATATATACCTCTAAGTATTTAAAAGTATTGCCTAAATAAAAATGCATGCTTAAAATACTAGAATTAAAATAAATTCAACTAGCCTATCAACTATATACTATATGCTAAGCCCTTTGCTAGAAGCGAGGGATAAAAAGACAAAAATGAAAACAGTCCCTACCCTCAAGAACAATCATTTTGTAACCAAACCAAACCTTCCATAATAGAGTTGTTGATTTTAAGGGGGAAAAAAGTTCATTTTTAACTTTTATTTCCTCCACAAAAAGTCTACCTTCATATATAAAAGTGATTCTAGCTCCAAAAGTTAGTGAACAGAGCATAAACCAAGAAAGTATGTATAACACTATGAGTATCACTTTTGTTTAGTCATTTTTTATGTGTGTCATGTCCAACTCTTTGTAACTCCATTTAGGGTTTTCTTCGCAAAGATCCTAGAATGCTTTGCAATCTCCTTCTCCAGCTCATTTTATCAATGAGGAAACTGAGACAACCAGAGTTAAGTGATTTGCCCAGGATCACACAGCCAGTAAGTTACCTATGGCCAAATTTGAACTCAAGAAAAGCAGTCTTCCTAATTCTGGGATGGCACTCTATCATGCCACTTAGGTGCCCCATTAAATATGGTACCAGCAATAAATTATATCTGCTTGTTTGAGGACCAGTCTACTTTAAGAAAAGTTCTTAATGTATGATAAGGTCAATACTCAATACTTTATATGTTTTTGGCCACAGGAAACAAAAATTAACTATATAACAGTCCTCATCTGTAGCAACCTTCTGCTATGTTAATGGTAAAAAAGGGAATAGAATACTAAAAAAATCACACAATTCCTCAGAAAGTCTAAAAAATATTCATTTATCCATTGGTACTCTTGATATGTGATCTTGGTTCAATAACAAATGACAATTCTCTACTTGAGGAAATAAATCAAATATCTATTAGCAATCTATACATAAAAACAGATAATAACAAGAAATAGGCTTTAAATGGAAGAATGGAACATAGAGAAAACTTTGATCAACAACCCTCACAATGTGTGAATCAAGGTCAGGAGAGGAATAAGAAACAAACAAACCTCTGCTCACTTAAGCATTCATAAGTATTATAGGAGATGTCTTTTACAAATCTAAACTGAAAGAGGATTTCCTATCATTGCCTTCCAGTATTCCTATTAGGACAATGAACTAATTATATCAAACCCATGCTAAAAAAAATGGCCTTCATGGGTGAAATCCATAACTTGTTCCATGCTAGGGATACACAAACATAAAAACTGAGACAGTCCTTGCTCTCAAGGAATTCACATTCTAATTGAATGGAACAAAATATATAAAAGCTGCAAAGCAGCTTTGGGTTCAATAGCAGGAGAAACTCGAAAAACTCAAGGTTCTTAGAATATGTCAGCAAGAAAGATGTTTAAAGTAGTCCTCTGTCTTCTGAGAAAGATTGTAGATGAATCTGGCTCAATAATGTGGTTTGAGAAGTCATTCTGGAAACAAAAAGGGAACTAGAGTGGCTTAAATGCATGAACAGAGAAAGTTGAACTCAAAGGTCAGAATACAGCAGACACTCCAGGCTCCATCATCCTTGGGAACAGAGATGAGGAGTCAACTTCAAAAAAAAGGCAAAATTAGTAAGAAGAGGGAAAGGAAGAGGAGAAATGAAGATCATCCAAATTAAAGCATGAAATAGGGTACAGAGATTACATTGCACCACACTGTATGCATAATTACATGTGCCTAAACACAAACATTATCTGATCCAATGTTAATAAAGTACAACTAAAACATACAAAAAAACCCATAAAATATTAAGCACAGAATGCTCATTTTTAAGTCAGTAAGTAATCAAAAATTCAAAAAACTAGTAATATTTTAATAGGAAATACTAGCATCTGAAAAGATGTAATTGGGGAAAATAGAAATAAAGGAAAACAAATTATAAAATATTTAGTAAAATTTTTGATATTGGTTTAAAATCAGAAAAGTAGTTCAATAGAACAAATGTGATAAGTAAAAAATGAAAACGTAACTGAACTCAATCACCACATTTACTTAAACACAAGAATGAATTATTTAATTTCCAAAGTGATTAAAAACTTTAATTCTCAGTTCACATATTGCTGAAGCCTAGCTTGCCGAATCTTACGCATATTTTTTCTGGTGACTGAAATGAGCTGGTTTATGCTTAAGATTCGGCAAGCAAAACTTCAGCAATATGTGAATTGAGAATTACCAAATGAGCAGGCTGGTTTTTTGAAAAAACAGAGGAAGTAGAGATCAAATTGCCAACATTCACTGGAGTATGAAGAAAGCAAGGGAGTTCAAGAAAAACATCGACTTCTGTTTTATTGACTATATACCAAAGCCTTTGACTATGTGGATTATAACAAAATGTGCCAAGTCCTCAAAAAGAAGGGAGTGTCAGATTAGCTCAGAAGCAAACTTGGAATCACTGATTGATGCCAGACTGGATGAAACAAAAAGCTGGAATTAAAGGTGCCAGGAGAAATATCAACAATCTCAGATAAGTAGATTACATTAGTGAAGAGAAATTAATAAGTCTCTTCTTGAGATCCATGAAAACACAAAGAGTTGTACAAGACTGAATGACTGAATATAACAAGGTGGAAAAATTGAAAAGAGTTGAGGGAGAAATCAGTTTAGATTAACATTTTACACTATATGCTAAAATATATTCAAAATGGACCCTGAATCTGAATATAAAAGGTTACACCACAAATAAGGAAAGAGTAAAATCCTTTCCCAACTCTGGAAAGAAGAAAAAGTTTTAACTAAACAAGGGATATGAAGTATCATAAGATAAAAATTACATGAAAACTTTTTAAAAGCTTTTGAACAATACCACTCATGGATCTGTATCATGAAAAGGGGTAAAAATTCTACATGTACAAAAATATTAGTAGTAGTTCCGGTCTGTAGTGGAAAAAAATTGGAAATTGAGGGAATGCCCATCAATTGGGGAATGGTTGAACAAATTGTGGGATATGTATGTGATGGAACACCATTCTTCTTTAAAAAAATCACAAGGGGCTGGATTTCAGAAAAGCCTGGAAAGACCTGTATGAACTGATGTTGAGTGAAATGAACAGAACCAGAAGAACATTATATACACTAACAAAACCATGATGGACTGTTCATTCAGCAGTAAAAAGGTAATTTTAAAAGACTTCTTAGGGAAAAAATATCATCCATATCCAGAGAAGGAATTGTGTAGTTTAAATGAGACCAAAGATTATTACTTTCAATTTTTAAAAGTTGTCTTATATATTATGTATGACACAATTCTGTCATCTCTAACGTTTTCTATCTTCTGTTTGGATATGATACTTCTCTCACAATATGTTCAATTTCTATTATTTTGGAATGGTTGGAGACAGGGAGAAGGGGAGGAAGGGAGGGAGAAAAATTGTAAAACTCAAAGTCCTGCAAAAAAAAAGATTGGTAAAAAAAAGATGTAGTTGGAAATATAAATTGAGTATTTATTAGAACAAAAAAAAAAGCTTTTACACAAACAAAATTGATGCAATAAAGAAAAGAAATAATTTTTAAAAAATCTGCATCAAACCTCTTTATTATGGGCCACACACCCAAAATTTAGAGGGAACTAATATAAATATACAAAGTAGAAACATTCCCCCATTAGATAATTGTTTACAGAATCATCGAAGAAACAACTTTTCTCCTATGAACTAAAGACTACTAAATATAAGAAAAATTGCTCCAAATCATTAATAAAAATGAAAATCAAATCAAAAACAATCTTGATTTTTCACCTCACAATCAGCAAATCTGAAAAGATATGGAAATATCTGTTGAACTACACTGTTGAAGTGTTTATCAGAAGACCAGCCCACTATGAAACCTAATTAGTTCAACCATTCTGTAAAACTTCCCCAAGGAAGTCAAAAGCAAAAGTTTCTACACACAAAATTTCAAAACAGCACTTTTTTGAGGGGATAAAAAATATATACTGCACACACAGGAGAATGACTAAAAAAAATAGTCAATACAACAAAATATTATTGTGCCATAAAAATTAATGCTTATGAAAAATTCCAAAAAGCACAGGAAGGCTTATATGAAATATCAAAACTAGGAAAACAATATACAGAAGAATTACAATGATGTAAAATTTTTTAAAAGAACTTAAATAGATTACAAGACTGACAACCAGTCTTGGCCCTGACGAAGAGTTGAGAAAATGTTCTAAGCTACATGTCCATAATTACTCATTTTATTTTAATTTTTTAACATTCCTGGTATACAAATTATTATATGTAGGGAAAAAATCATAATTAAAGAATAATAATACAGAATATCAGAAAATCCAACAGTAGTTCTACATCAGAATTCCTTATCTGTTCCCTTTTAGTTCTTTCTTTCTATAAAATCTTGCTCTTGCTTTCTTCAAATTTGTTCACTCACCACTTTATCCTAATGATGTTATTTTGCTTTAGCAAGATCATTGCTTTTCCCAAATTTCCTATGTCAGCATTATATAAACTACTGCTGATTCTAGTTTTAACAGAATATTTAAAAATAAAAAAGGGGAATCAGAGCATAAACCTTAGTATATTATAATATTTAGCATCAATAATGTGCAAATAGACCTAAAACACAAAATTAAAACCCAAAATTTTCATCAGTGAAGATTTAAAATATTAATAGGAATATGTGATAGGGACTAGACCTGTGATTTCACTAATGTAGGAATTCCCAGATGTGGACAGACATTCACTCAAACAATCCAGGTCAACACCTTTTCTACAACCCAGAAGCTGACTGAAGTCACTTAAGCAAGAAGTTTAAGTCCTAATTTTCTTGATTCCAAAGTAAACTCCCTTTTCACCATTTCATAGTACCCTTTATAAATAACTATTTTATAGTTTACATTGCAATTCTAGAATCCATGAAAAGGATTCAGGGTGAATTTGGAGAGACAAAGTATTGTGGATATATGTGTGTGTTTGTGTGTGTGCACCCACGTGCAAATGCAAGTGCATGTGTGTACACACACTCAATCTGATGATTAATACACAGTAAAACTTCAATTAATAATACCAACTTACATAATACTTTAAAGTTTACTATGTTATAAGGTAGTGATTACAGGAAGGATTATTCTCCTTCTTCCAGATAAGGAAACTGAGGCTCAGAGAAATTAAGTGATCTGCCTATTCTAATTCTGTTTTGAAAAGCAAGCACCAGAGCCATGATTCAAACCCAGGTCTCCAAGTTCAATGTTACTTATACTATATGGTGCTATTATTCAATATTAAGCAAACAGGTTAATTTAATTATCTAATTAGCAGTGATAAAATGAATTTAAAATAAATTAAGAAAAATTAATCTGCCATTATCATACTGTAAGTAAAGTTCCTATCTTCAGAAGTATCACTTGAAGATCAAAGGGAAGACACCCTACTAAAAAATAATTAACCAGATGCTGAGATGCCTTCTAAAAATCCATTCCTAGGATATGGAGGAAGAATTCTACCATCAGTGAGTTGGGAGAGATGTGAAGCATATGAAGCCTTCCCCAGGCTGAATGAGCTGGTGAGAACATTTCATTCCAAAGGCTATGAAGTCAGCTGAAGCAGGTGCTGTGGAGGGCTTAGAAATTGGTCAGACATTGAAGACACCAAAGTCATCCACTGCATCTAGAGCCATCCCCAGTTGCCTTGATTTTGTCATGTCACTGGACCATGATGACTTTGAAAGAGAAAATGAGACCAACAGCTCTGTGCAACTCTGCCTCACTAAAATTCAATTTACACAAATCAAACATTAGCCATACCATTTTATCATTTTTACCTATTTCAAAGTCCTGTGAAGACAGTTTGTGACAAAACGATAGATGTGGATACACTGGGAATCGTAGTCACAACTCTGCAAACTCCTCATTGGAAGTAGCAGTGAGATTTGGTAGCCCCCAGGTATCTGAACAGTCTTTAAGGATCACACTGCTCATCCCCTTGTGTGAGGCAGGGATTAGAAAAGCTGCCTAAAACTTGTCTGCTTACCCAACCCCTGGTCTAATTACCAAGGCATCCAGGGATCCCACCTTATAGTCAAAGCACAAAAAAGCATAAAACTTTAGCAAAGATGATTCCACTCACCATCAGTGCATAGAATGCACACACACTCATAGACAACACTAGATCCAATAGGCCTGAAAGATGTACGGCTCCTGCTGCAAGAGGCTCAGCAAGTATCAATCCAAGTAGCAACCCTGAGTAAAACATGGCATGCAAAAGAAGGCCAGCTTACTTTAGTCACAACTGGATACACATTTTTCTGGAGTGGCCACAATGAAGGAGAGTGCCATGAAGCTGCAGTCAAAGTTTATCTAGTAAACAAGCTTGTATACCTGCCAAGAGGAGTGAAGGGCTCATAACAATGAGATTCCCACCTGCAGTAAAACACCATGCCACCACCTTCAGTACCTATGCTCCAACTATGACAAACCCTGATTGGGTCAAAGAAAAAAATTTTATGAAGATCTTAAGACCCTTTTCTGATTCATAGTAATATGCTAGAGTAGATTCAGATTGCCAGACATAGCAGGGAGTCCTTAGGAAGAACAGAGTTGGAAACAGCAACAGCAATGGTCACCTACTACTGAAAACTTGTACATCTTGTGATCTCATCACAAGCATTTTCTTCTGCTTCCCTAAATGCAATAAAACTTCCTGGCAGTAAACACTGGCATCTAAAGGACTATGTGATTTTAAGGAGATGAAACAGACAAGATGTAAGAGTGATGAAGGCAATGTGTGGTACAGAGTGCTAGACTGATAATTAATAGACATACTCTCCAAACTAAATATACACATTCAACAAAAGTGGCAAACCCAAGGCAAAATGACTACAAGGACAATTAATATTAAGAGATTAGAACACTTCTCTAAGCAACAAAAGTTCGTTGCAAACCTGGAGGAAAAGTTGAGCCAACACACATTTGGCAACAACAGAGCATTAAAGAAGTGGGCAGTTTCCAGCATTTGCTCATCTGGGTCAGAACACTCACAAATCTCAAAACTGGTTTGACAAAAATGATGGGGAAATTCAGAAACTACTAAATGAAAAATGAGAACTCTACAGGGTTTGCCAGCAGGAAAAATTCATCCATCTCTAAGGCAGTATTTAATAGTTTTTAATTCCATCAAAAGTAAAGAACAAGTGGAGCTTAGAGATTCTTGGTTCAGTTATAAGGCAGATGAAATTCAGCTTTAGACTGATAGGAACAGTTCAAAGTGCTTTATGATTCCCTGAAGGATATTTATGCATCAAAGACCCAAGGTGCATCTCAATTATTCAATACTGATAGTTGTCACATTGACTAGTGAGAAGGGCATGATCCTAAAGAGATGGGCTGAACACACTCATAGTGTTCTCAACAAACCATCATCCATCCATCAACAGTGAAGTCACTATTATTTATTTCAGGTTGGAATCAATTCCTCCCTAGCTGAAGTTCCAACTGAAAAAGATATTTTCAATGCTCCTTTCATGTGGCAAAGCACCTGGTGCTGATTCTATTCCAGGTGAGATTTATAAGGGGGGGGGGGTCCACTGCTCATACAAAACCTGACTGACATTTTCTAGATTATTTGGCAAGAGAAGGTTCTCCCCCAGAATTCAAGGATGCCCCCATAATCCATCTCTACAAAAGTAAACAGAATGGAATAGAATAGATTGTCCTGTGACAAATCATCTGGGGATGTCTCTCTCTTAGATAATACTAGTAAGATTCTTGACAGAATCTTTCTCAAAAGGCTAATCCTTCACCTGGATGGTCATCTACTTTAGAGTCAGTGAGGCTTCAGAAAAGGCAAGTAATAGTTGATATAGTGTTTGCTGCCCAACAACTCCAGGAAAAAAGTCAGTAGCAGAACAGAGGTCTGCACACTAGGTTTATAGACCTTTGAGATCTAACAGGTCTCTCTGATATCATAGTCATGAAGGCTTATGGAAAATTATGTCAAAATTTGGTTACTCAGAGAAGTTCTTCAATTCTGTACATCAATTTCATGACCTCATGCTTGCCCAGGTTCTGGATAGTAGATGATGTTCTGGTGATTCCCTGGTCACACATGGAGTGCAACAAGGCATGGGAGCATGCTCTGAGCTTGATGTTTTCAGCTTGTGGTCAAATGCCTTCATTAAGAATAAGCATTGCATCAAAGTCAGCTGTTTCACTGATGGAAAATTCTTCAACTTGAAAAGACAAGCCAAGATCAAAGTGGAGGGAGTGATGGTACATGATTTTCTGTCTGCAAATAATTGTGCATTCAATGCAGCCTCTGAAGCAGAGTTTCGCAAAGTATGATCAATTCTCTGTTGCTTGCATTACTTTTGACCTAACAATACCAAGAAATACAGTTGTTCCATCAGCCAGCACCACACCATCTATAGGTGGAACCTTAGTTCTAATTGCAAATAAGGTCCCTTAGTTTGGCAGCGTACTTTCCAAGAATGTACACATTGATAATAAGTTTGACACATGCATTGCCAGAGCTAGCTCAGCATTTGGGAGACTCCAAAGGAAGATGTGGGAGAGAATGTCAGACTGACTACCAAACTGAAAGTCTATAGAGCCAATGACATTCTACTAATGTTGCCATGCCAGGAAATTTTCTTAGGAAGATTCTGAAGATCACCTGACAGGAGAAAATACTAGATAGTGAAATCCTTTCTGTAGTTGAAATGTCAAGCATTCAAACTATAGAAAGTGATAGGCTTGTCACATTGTTCAAATGCCAAATGTACATCTGCCAAAAAGACTATTCTATGCAGAACTCACACAAAGCACTCACGTGGTATCCAGAAAAAAGAAAAAAAAAAAACAAGACAAGGACTCTCTCAAGGTCTCAGGATCCTAAGAACTTTAGAATTGACTGTGAGATTATGGGAGACACAAGCACAGTTCTGCCCACATTACCTGCCCTCATCAGAAAAGTTCTCATGTTCTATGAGAAAAGTAGAATTGAAGTAGTTCAAAAGAAATATAAAATGCATCAATTTAGAGAATCCATCTCAAATATTCATATAGTCTATCTGTGTCTGACCTGTGGTAGATCATTCCTAGCTTTACTGGTCTGATCAGTCACAGCAGGACACAGTGTCTCTTGACTCTAATATAGTGATGTCATTTTGATCCTCTTCAAAAATGAAAGGATGGGGCGGCTAGGTGGTGCAGTGGATACAGCACTGACCTTTGGAGTCAGGAGTACCTGAGTTCAAATCTGGCCTCAAACACTTAATAATTGCCTAGTTGTGTGACCTTGGGTAGGTCACTTAACCCCATTGCCTTGCAAAAAGAAAAAAAATGAAAGGACAGCAACCAATCCTCCTCAAGCAGCCCTTCTTTTAAATGAAAATAATCTAAAATGGATTTTCCAATTAAAGTCAGCTTAGAATGAATTTATTCACCTTCCTTCCTGAATGTCAAGGATAATTAAAAAAAAAAAGGTAAGATATACCAGAAGAGGAAAAAGAAAGTTGGGATGTGAAAAGTATTGGGGGGGGGGGGGGATGGGAAATATTTAAAATAAACCTCTTCTAGCCAAGCTTGTCATCCTTGTTGTTGGAGGAGGTTAAACCTGCTGGATCTCTTTAACTCAGGAGATCTGACTGAATTAGTGCTAAAGCTGGCCAATGTCCCCATTAAAATTGATACCAACTATGGTGAGCCTCTAGGAGCTGCTGTCTAAACAGAAGCAAACCAATCCTGGTTGGGGGGGAGGGGCAAGTAAAAAGTTCTCTGTATATGGATAGATGTGTCTCTGGCTGCTGTACTTCCAGCCTGGATGAGATAGGAAAATCCAGTTAAAAATAAAATAAAAATAACATAAACTTATCTATTTCACAGAATTGTGGAAGCCTGAGGGAAGATCTCTACTGACCTAAAAGTCAAATTCAGATGTTACTTTTTAAAAACCAAATACTTAAAATCAAGTATTCTTTTAACAATTTAGCTTTTTTTTCCCCATGGAATCTTATCATTAGCAAGTACCTTAGAGGTGATTTATTTAGTCCATGTATGCCTTACTTCTAAGTATGGAGAAGAAAAAACTGTTTATTGAAGATTCAAGTTGGTCAAGATTTTGTTGTACTGAAGATTATCCCACAGAATTTCACAAAAGGTGAATTTTTTTTTATATAAAGTTGTTTTTAAAATTTAGCTCACCCAAAGGGAATCATAATCTTTGGGAAAAATAGGTTTAAATATCAATACAATATTTTATTACAAGACATAATACTTATTCCCTCTCTAGGCATTTCTTAGAAACATCTATTGAACTGCTGATTCAGTTGATCACCTAAATTCTTACACGATAATCTTTTTCTTAATAGAATTCAAGCAAAAGATGAATGCAAATCGGGGCGGCTAGGTGGCGCAGTGGATAAAGCACTGACCCTGGAGTCAGGAGTACCTGGGTTCAAATCCAGTCTCAAACAATTAATAATGACCTAGCTGTGTGACCTTGGGCAAGCCACTTAACCCCATTTTCCTTGCAAAAACCTAAAAAAAAAAGACTGAGAGAAAAGATGAATGCAAACGGTTAAAATCATTCTAAGAGCTATATATGACATTAGCCATTATTTCATTTTAAGGTATTTATACCAGTTTTCTTTAATTTTCCTTTTTTTTGTTGTTTTTGGTTTTTTGGCAAGGCAATGAGGTGACTTGTCCAAGGTAATACAGCTAGGAAATTATTGTCTGAGGTCATATTTGAAGTCAGATCCTTCTGATTTCAGGACCAATGCTCTATCCACTGTGCCACCTAGTTGCCCCTAATTTCCCTTAATTTTCATGGAAATGACAAACGTATTTGTACAGGAGAGGGAATAAGATTCCCTATGTCTGCATCTTACACAATCACAACTGAAATGGTTACCTGTAAGCAAGTTTTAATGTATAAATAAAAATATTTCAAACTCAATGATTCTCTGATGAAGCATGAAACTTTCTATAACTGGGTCAAGAAGAAACTGCGTGTGTCAACAAGCTAGAAACCCTTCTAGGGATTTGAAATAACAGGTGAAGTGTCAATGTTTTAAAAGTTCTTAAGGTGGAGTCAGAAAAAGAAGCAAGCCAGAGAAGCAACTATGAGGATAAGGGAAATGGAAAGGAAATGTATTCCCTTTCCCTTCCCCAAATAACTATGTTAGAAAAACTGGACAAGTAGGAGAAAATGACTCCATCTGGGAGCAGAGAAAGTACAGTGAGCGCAGAGAGTTTTGGAAAACTAGTCACCACCTATGGGAGGAAGCAATTTCAAGCAGAATAATCCCTCATGCAGGTAAAACACCAGCTATGGATTAGAGAAAGTATATTTTAGGAAATAGCAATAATAATCCCATTCTCAACCCATATTCTCATGTGCCTCACTAGCAGTAAACTCGAAATTTAAGTCCAATCACTTGTTGAGTCCATAGATAAGTGCATATCTGTGGAAATGTGCATCCTTAACTTTTAAGGGGAAAGCCCTAACCATTCCACTTTAGTAAATGCTGTTGCTAACAAAGGTAATTAAGTTAACCAACTTGTTAACTATAAGGGCTCTGGTAGAAGCTGGTGAACTAAGGATCAGTACTAAAAGCCATTCTTTTGGGCCATAATATTTGAATACAAGTAGAAGTTATCTCCTAGAAATGTTAAATATAATTTTAAACTTCTGAGGCAGAGGTGTTACTTATTACTTGTATGACCTAGGAAAACTGATTTTACCTCTCTAGGCATTTGTAAAATGAGAGGTAAAATAATTTTTAAATGAAAAATAAAGACAACAGGTCTTCTCATCCTTACTCTCTTCCAATAGAAGTCCCTTATACTAGGAGATCTTATGATATGCATATGAAAATGTATAAGACATTCTTTACTTTCCTGCAATTATATATTTGCTCAGGTTTCTTGCTATGCAGAAAACCTTTTCTGTTTATCTGAACTTAACCTATCCATTCTTCAAAGTTAAATTCAAATTTCTTGGGGTAGCTCTAAATAGAAATGATGGTTTTCCCATCACCTTGGATGTTATAGATATCACTCTTTGATGTCTCTAAAGCACTTACTTGGAATTTGTGTATTGTGGATAACAGTGTCCTATCCCCTAATTAAACTGATCATGATTCTAAAGTTTATTTGCAACCAAAACTTAGCACAAGGCTCTTTATACATAATACATAATAAAAAATTACAATATTTAACTGAATTTTTTTCTTACTTATCATTGGCCAAAGAATAGAAGCGCTTGTTCACACAGCCAATACACAAAAGGGTAACAGCATCCAAATAAGAAAATATCTTCAGGAGGATCTCAGAGGGCATACTGAGGAAAAAAGTAGAGAGAAAAAAAAAATTAAGTTTTTAATCTGCAAATTAGCTTTCTCAGTTAAAGTAATTTAAGAACAGTAATATTTCCCACCAACTGTGAATGAATGCAAAATCTGAGAGAAAGAAGGAGCAAATAAACATTTATCAATTACCTACTATGTTCCAGGCGCTAGGCTGAGAAGCCTTTACAAATCTTACTTGATGTTCACAGTAACTTTAGGAGGTAAAGATTATTATCCCTATCTTAGATCAAACAGAGAGAGGTTAAGTAATTTGCCCAGTCACAGAGAGCTGGGTAGTAAAGTGGACAGAGGACCAACCCTGGAGTCAAGAGGACCTGAGTTTAAATGTGACTTCACACTTACTAGCTGTGTAACCTGGGCAAGTCATTTAACCCTGTCTCAGGTTCCTCATTTGTATAATGATCTGGAGAAGGAAATGGCATACCACTCTAGTGATATTTGCCAAGAAACTCCCAAATAAGTTACAGAGAGTTGCACACAACTGAAACTACTCATTTACAGCATACAGCTGAGTCTGAGCTCAGGTCTTCCTGATTCCAAGCCCAGTGCTCTTATCCATTATACCAACTAACTGCCTTTAAAAGTAATTTGTATCACTGACATTTCTTACATCTTCTCCCAAGACAATCATCTTGTATTTAAACACTGTGTGCAAATGTATGCCTATCCATCCTGTCTTCCCTAATTTACTCCTCAAAGGCAGACAATTTCATTATTTTTCTTTTTATTCCTGACGTTTAGCCTAGTTAGCCTAGAGTAGATTCCTATAAATAATCAGAGTGGTTTTGAACCTTTTTTTTAAGCAGCATAATTTAATAACAATCTTAGAGGAATTCAGAAATTCTCACAAAAAGGATAAATACTGGTATATCAGGATGCTTAGGATCACAAACTGGAAAATACTTCCTTGACTAATGTGAAGAAGACTATGTTTAACATTTAATATTTTCCCAATTTATTTGAAATCACACCAGTTACAATCAGAGATCACAAACTTACCACTGGACCATCCTTACCTGACCCACCTTATCCATTTTTAACTCAGTTCTCCTCAAGAGCAACCCCCAAACCTTTCAGATGACTTTCTTTGTACTTCAAGGTGAAATCAGGTTCCTAATAAGGTTTTTCTAAAGGGTTTAAGCATTTCTTTGGCTAAAGGAAATAGTTGGACCTAACACAATTGCAAGGTCCCTTCCAGACAGATATGAGTTTAAAATTCTATGGAACATTACAATTGTATGATGGCCTCTGGGGAGTTCTTAACATTGAGGGTCACAGGAACTGGTTCAGCAAATCTTAAACAAAAGTATAAAGTGGAAAAGCCAAAACTACTAAGCAAGATGGAACTCTGACCAATATAAAAGAATTACCCTAATTATACAACCTCCTCCCTATTGTGATTCAAATAGAAAAATTGTATGGTTTCATATACCTTAATTATGAAAAATACTGATCAATATCTTACAGAAATCTGCTAGTCTGGGGTTTAGTTTTGCTTTTTTTTTTTCATTTTATTTTCTTTATTTTCTTTTTTTTATTTGATTTTCTTAAAGGATAGGTTCAGAATGTACAATTAATGCAGGCTATGTTTTCACAGAATATCTGATATGGAAAGAACCCCAGGGAATTGTCAGGGAATTTTCTCAACCACAGGAATCATTTCTTTGTAAAGGTTATCCATGAGAGGGAGTATAATACCTTTCAGTCAAAGATAGGAGGATAAACTAAAAAGAGTGTATTCGCATCTTAAGGAAACTGTTGATTGCAACTTCAATCTTCTAGTGTGCAGATTTAGTTTTTATAAATTTCTAGGCCTGCTTAGAGTACACAGTCAATCAGCAGCATTCTTTGGAAACTTAGAACAAAGAAAGTAATACCCTTTCATAAGAAAGAGAGGGGTAGAAAAAGGGGAAAATCAATCAAGGTAGAAAAGTAGGACTTCTGGAAGAATATGTTATGCAGCTGACTGGATTTATTATTAGAATGAGAAGATATTCTAGTGCAGGAGACAAGAAAAGGTGACTAAATACTTTTACAATTGTGAAAATAGTCCTTTTAGACAAAACTTCAGGAATAAGGTAACCATTTTCAAAAGACTAAAGGTGTCTCTTACAGCTATTTTGACAATTTTATTTTTCCTTACTTTCTACTATTATGCCACCAGGTAGCTGGAAGATTTCTACAATGTTAGTTCATCGAGACGCCATGACTAACTGTGGTTCCTGTATCTCCCCTCTCACCCCACCCCCAGTCCTACTCATAACTGCATTAGTACTATCATTTACCCAAAAATCTTCAAAAGTTCTTTATTGACTACTGAGGACAATTAAAAATTATTTTCCTTGACTCAAGACTCAACAACCTAAAACCATGCTGGGATTTTCCCCTCAAGATTTATGCTCTAGACAAAATGAAAATACCATTAACCTTGAATGCTTTCTATACTTCACCTTATTTATCCCTCTGCTCATTCTATTTGCCATCTGGGCAGTCAAAGGTTAATTCAAAGACAAGAAGATCTGGAAAGCTCCATCAAATCGAAGAGTTTCAAGAAACAGACTGGCAACAGATAACTGTCAACCAAGAACCAACTTAACTAAAAATTCACTGATGTTCAACACTAGACTGCACCAAACAGTGATGGATTTTCAAATACTACAACTCCCACAGTCCCATAACTACAAAACTTCAAAAACAAAACCATGACTTAAAGAACTAAAGCATTTTTCTCAATATTAAGCTAGGAAAATTACTCCTACCTAAAAACAAATAAGAGCTGGAAAAGCATCAGTGTTGTTATTGCTGCTGATCTGTGATTTTATGATTTTGTCCATCATTCTCAAAGAAGACTATGGATGACAGCAAGGAAGTGATGCCATGACAAGCGCATGAATTGGATTTAGGAGGCAATCAGGGTTAAGTGACTTGCCCAAGGTCACACAGCTAGGAAGTGTCTGAGACCAGATTCAAACTCCCATCCAAGGTGAGTGTTCTGTCCATTACACCACCTCACTGCCCCAATTTGTGACTTATTTTACTGGTGGAGGTGGTAGTGAGAAAATTCCTTTTTAATGTATATCAGCAAATGTTTATAATTTATATTCTTAGATGGTCGACATCTGGTGCCTTGAGAAATTAAGTGACTGGCCCAGAATCACATAGCCATTATGTCAGAGACAGGGCTTAGATTTAGGTTTTCCTCAAGGTTCTAAGTAACCCCCACAAACCCAAAATACTATGTATTTACTTTGTATAGATTTATATGCGAGCATGCTGCTTCCCAGCAATAAAACAAAAGCTCAAGGTCAAAGACTATTTCATTTTTTGTTTTTGTAATTCCAGAACCTAGTATGGTACTTGCCATATAACAGATGTCTAGAAATATACTTGCTGATTGGTAGATTTGATCTATATGCTCTCTATATACTAAATGCCATATTTATTCTTATCAGTGAGTTTTAGAGCTGCTATTTCTTTCTTAGTTTTTAAGAGAAATTCCCTTTCCTTAAGAATTGTTTAAATTTTCATTAGACTGAACTTCAATGGCAGGAGAAAGTAAACTAGATTCTCTTTCCTATGAGAAGCTTCAAGTCAGAAACAGTGAAAGACAAGAAATAATACATTTCCATGACTAGAGGAACGATATACGTATTTATATAAATGCACATATGTATATTAACATATTTATGCATACAAAATGCACTGTATATATCTATATAGATACATACATAAAATGGATATTTTATCAATATTTCACCCATAATTTCATTGATGTGGGTACTTGCTTCAATAGATTAGAGACTGACTTTATCTCACCCATGCTTTCTTATTGTATGCTATTTTGCTCTATTTTTTTGCATGAATTCTGCATAAATGACATCTCTAATACTCATGTAGTCTGTTTTTAAAACTCTGTGGGCACCTGTATAGCCTTGAGTAGTCATCAATATTGTCCCTCAATCTCTGAAAGTATCCTGCATGTTTTATTTATATGTGCTCTTCCCATTAGCAATATATGCTAAGGGCAGTGACTGATTTTAGTTTTTCCTTTGTATCTCAGCACTTACTTAGCATGCTGCCTGAAACAGATAAGTACTTGATAAAATGATGTGTTAAACATTTCCTGGACACTTCTCATCATTCCCTTTCTTGTACCTTCATCTTCAATAGCAATATACTGCAAGATTGCTTATGATCGCAATGTGTGTATGTTCATTGCTTTTTGACTCACATACATACCTTTCTGATACTTTAGAAACTATGGTGCTCCATATACTGAGCACCAAATGAAGAGAACAGTTTAAAAGATAGGATTTTACATCACGAAGTATTTTGAGATTAATGAAAACTGCTACTATATCTCTCATATGCAATTGTAACCCACTTGATTCTTATTCAGTCTTTGTTCCTGATCATATTCATACCCAGTCATTGTCTAAAAGGGAAAGGAGCCCTCAGAATAGGGACTTTTGTGTTACTACATGCCAGGCACTTATCAGAATCTTACAAATCTCTTATTTAATCAATTCTATCAAAGACAGAAAGATGTATTTGTTGATAAACAAAAAGGATTTCCTACTCAATTGCATATCACACCCAAAACAATTTAGATTTGGGGTTTTGTTTTTCCCTTTGTGGACAATTCAATTCACTTGAATGATTGTAAGTATCACTCAAAAAATCCTATTTGTATAGTGTAGCTTGATACATTGTGTTGGCATTATTTTCAATCAACTGATACATCCTCCTCATTGATATACTGCATAAATTCATTCTCATTGCTTTTAACAATTGTATTACCTACAGCACAAATTCCTTCTGCATATAATTGATCTGGCCCAACAGATCTTAACAATCTTATCTTTTTAAGTGTCATTTCCACTTCCCTTCAAATAGTACATTAGATTTCAAATTCACCTGTGGTACATTCCATTACAATCTAAGTCACTACAGAAATGTTGACAAATCTGTTCCATTTTAAATCTGTTTGTTCTCCCTCCTGAAAATGTTCTTCAGCTAGGCTGCTTTAGTTGGAGCTAATATCAAACTATCTTCAAAGTCCCCTCCAATGCTTTTTATTACTTTCTGAGATAATATTACTCAAAATCTTGCACTATTCTCCAAAATATTTTTAAAATTACTTTACACTATAAAACTTATTTTGCTTTTAGCTACCACATCTTTGCTTGGTAAATATCAAGTGTTTGCTGGCTTCAGCAATTTGAAGGTACTGACTCTTCTAGGTGAAGGGTTGCCTAGATCTTAGTCAAAGAGACTTAGACTAAAGCAACTTGCTATTTTCCAGTTTTGTTCATAACAAGAATGCCAATTACTGTAACTCAATTCCTCCAGTAGTATACCATCTCATTTGTTAACTTATATCAAAAGAACCAACAATTGATTGTTTATAGTTTTTATGAGTTCTTAATGCTCTCCTCTTCCTCCTTTTCTGCCATTCCAAAAAAGCACAAAAGACCTGAATAAAATTATTGATTATTCTTCTACATTTCCTGACTTGCCAAGGTCAATTTAATTATCTAGTAGCATATCAATTATAAGTATCTCCATACTTAGGGAGTTCCTGGTACTCAAACAGAAGACTCAAAGTCTTTCCATTTTAATACAAACTACAAGACCTTAAATTCCACTAGCATAGGCTTCAAATTTTCAGGATCATCTCTACACCACAAAGAAGCAAAGAGAAGATCTCCTTAGAAAATACTGAATACATTTAGTTTTCTTTTTAAATCAGTGTGATTCGCAAGTTTGTAAGTCAATCTGAAACAAAGAAAATAGTTCAAAAAGAAAGCAACCAATTACTTATTAGCATCATTAAATGATGATAATTCAGCAAAATTCTTATACAAAACATCTCTCAAGATACAGAACATTATTTGTAAAAAAAAAAAAAAGATTCTAATGTATTTATTTTTCTGGGCAATTTAATCATTTTATTAATAAGACCAGTATGGTTATTTGGTCATCTCTCTTAAACCAAAGACCCCTCTGAGAGTGACAATCAACTCTGGTTAATAATGAGAAAATGAGTATTACACTAGACAGAGTGGGCAATTTTACAACGAGGGTCTTGGGGTAGATGACCTGGATCCTAGATCAAGTCAAAGAAGCTTATCAATTTCCATATCACCTGTCTGACAAAAGGGAGAAACAACATTTCCCAGACCTGTCTGAGCAAGCAAAGTGAGCAGAAATGCACTCATTAGCCTAAACTCAGAATTTCTTTAAATGTCTTTGATTAAATCTTAGCCATCCTGGCTGGGTAAGTGTTTTGGAAAGATTTCCTACATTAGTTGATTTCTGGATGAGAAATAAAACAAAAAGGGAAAAATCTTTCATTCATTATTAGAAACAAAAGAGAAATAATCACTTCTCACATTCTCCCATTTGATTCTACTGAGAGATAAAATCTCTTCAATGAATTACTAAGTGATATGACAAAATACTTATCAAGGGTTCTTAACTATGGAGTTTGTAAGAGGAAAGAATGTGAGTAGAAAAGAGAAAAATGGACAAGCACTGACAAAATCAAAAATCCCCTTTGATAACGTTTTGATAAAAATCAAAGGGTACAGTTCCCTTTGATAATTAAACCTTACAGATAAAAGGCAAAAAAGGGGAAAAGTGAGACTAGTCCCTTTGGTTCTTTGGATACATCAGATGAAACTCTGGTTTGTTTGTGGTCTTAAAGCATTCCTCTCTGGTTCAAGTCACTTGAAGAGATGCTCTTCTCTGATAAAAAACTTCCTACAAAATTGGTCTTAACACAATTATAAATTCATTTTGCCAATAATCAGGTCAAATAATGAAAGTTAGCTCAAACCTTATGTTTCTATTATTAGAAAAACAAATTTGGAATATGTACACACACACACATAAACACAAGTTTGTATATGTGTATGTGAAACACAAACAGAAAATTAGAACGCAATTTTTATATTTGGCATTATTTATTCCCCAATTAAGAGAATGAGATTCCACTAAAAAATTAATAACAACATTTTTATAAAAAGATGGACTCTAATTAAAAAATAAATTCATTTAAAAGTTACCAGATAAACTTAGTTGTAACAAAAGGTTCTGAGATGGAATATATAAATTCATTAAATAATCGATTTCAAAACACTGCATATCAAATAAGTATTTTATAATAACAATTTCAACTTCTAGTCATGTTCAAATGAATAACCCCTACTAAAAGTGACTAGCTCTTTAAGTCTCTTAGAAGATAGACCATAAAGTCATTCTCCTCTTGAGATAATTGTAATTGTGTGCTGCTACTCTTTTCACTAACACAGATCTGGACAGTTATGATATGAACCTCATTAAGTAAAAGAATTATATCCCGGTTTCAGAAATCTTTGCATCATTTCCTAATTATTCCTGTACCAGTAAGAGAAAATTAAAGACCTTTACTTACACAGAAATATATAACTAGTAACAGGTATCAAAGCTAAATATTTAATTGGTTAATTGTATGGAATATAGAAAGGACTAAAATCCAAGGTAAACAGATCAAAACTTATACCTGCATCTCACCACAGTAACTCAGCATTAACTTAAAACATAAAGATCTAATATTGTGTTCATACTGACCACCATACATTTAAAGGTAAGCAGCATAGAATCAAAAAAGATTAGAATCTCAGTTAATACAGAAGTCAATAAGGCAAACCGGAAAGTGCCCACTATTTTGTTATATTTTCTCTAGCTATCAAAAAAAGGCAGAGACATGGAAGCAGAAAAGGAGTCAAGCATAAATTTTACCAATCGTGTCATTTCCAAATAAAGCTAAAAAAAAGAAAGACCTCACAAACCTTAATATGTCTCCAAAGATGCTGTTTCTAATTACCTTCCATTAAGTTTCTAGAATGTTTATTCATTGAGGCAGGCAGGTGGTACAGTAGAATGCTAGGCCTAGAGACAGGATGCTTGACTTTAACTCGATTTTTCACACACTGTGATCAAAGGAGATAATATTTATGACGTACTGAACCCAGTGCTTAGTAAGTACTTAATAAATGCTTAATTCCTTTGCTTGTTTTTTCACAATAGCTCACAACACATCAATAAAAGTTACTCTCTTACTGTAATTATTTCGCAGGGTGAGATAGAAGATAAATGGAAGGAAAAGATTACAAAAGAAGCTTAAATAATGCATGCAATAAGCAAAATTATTCTTCACCAATAGAGTATACCTTGAAAGTTCATATTTTTAAATACATATAGAAAAATCAAATACAGAAATGTTCTTCCCCTCCTTTCCCTTGAATGTTATTGCCAAACTAATCAAATACCTATCACAAAAAAAATTTCTCCTGAATTTCTCCAGTATTTAAGCTGTTAGAATCTATTATCGATTAGTGTTTAAGTACAAATCAAAGGTTCTTAGCTTTTCTTCTCAGGTATCCAATTATTTTTCAAATTCGTGCTAGAAAACCATATACTGCTTCCTGAACTATCCCAGAGTATTTTATATGATCACAAAAATGTAAACTCCTATATAAGATTAAGGTTTACTGTTGAAGCCTCCTCCAAACTATCTAGCATCAGATAATTCAAAAGAGGACTCTGCTTTCAAAACAAAAAAAATCTGCTATCTCCCCTTTCTACTGGCCTCAAATCACAGAAGAAAATAAATGTTTAAAATCACTTTAAACAACAGAAAAATCAAACTGACTTGCTACTTTTAAAGGTTTAGTTTCAGAAAACTAGTCAAAATGATAATGACAGGCTTATGACTCACATCAACCCCTCTGTACTGTACATGCATCCCACATTTCTCCCTTCTATTTTTACAAAGCTCAAAACCAAAATAGCAATTTGATATATAGAATATCATGGCCCCCCTCCAAAATCTCCTTCCCTCCTAAAAGAAATGACAATCAAAATGACAGACTACTTTCTGTTACTTACCCTTCTATGTGCATAGAAAGTTTTGAGGACGATTTTGCACAGTGTCTTTCACACATGGTAGACTGCTCAGAAGGCTTAGGATTAAGCATGACATCTGATCCCTTACTGAAAATAATCAGTAAGAAATTAAAGTTATACAATTATCAAATAGAGATTGCAAACACATTTAAAAAATAAAGAAAAGATAATATATGAAGCATAGTAAAAAAAAATTCCCAACAAGACAAGAATCAATGGTCCCATATTACTGGGGGTAACATTAAGGACAAGTTAAATCACCTTTCTGAGCCCAAGAATCCTCATCTGTAAAACAAAGGCAAGTCATACCTGAAACATCTGCCTTGGGACTGACAGAAAACCCAAATAGTGTACATTAACATAAGTAATTATAAAGTGCTGTGCAAATATAAGTTTTTCTAATATTAATTTGAAGGATTCAACTACAAACATCACTCACATAACACTATTGTAGCTAAGGAACCTATGAAATATCCTCCAACTTGAGTAAATAATATTCAGATTTCTGTTCTCATCAGAGCTCTAAATTCAACAAAAGGGTTGATTTTTCTGTTTTTAAAATACCTTGGTAGGGCAGCTAGGTGGTGCAGTGGATAGAGCACCGGTCCTAGTGTCAGAAGTACAGAGTTCAAATTTGACTTCAAGATACTTAAAATTACCTGTGTGGCCTTGGGCAAGCCACTTAACCCCATTGCCTTGCAAAAACAAAAAAGAAAGGGAAAAAAATACCTTGAGAGAGAAAAAAAGCATATTAAAAAAACAACTGTCAGATAATCACTAACTACCAGTTTGATATCATCAAGGAAAGTACTCTGTACTCAGAGTAAGATTGACTACATGACACAACATGACATGGCAATGATAAATGTTAGGATATAAAATCCTGTAGGTTAGGGAATGATTCATTTTTCTCTTTCTATTTCCAGTATCTATCACAGTCTCTGATATATAGTGGTCTTTCAATATATGCTGAATGACTAATATATAGATTTTACATATTTTATGTATGTATATATACTTCTCAGAGGATGGGGAGGGGCAGTAGGAAAGCAAAGATTTGGAATCAATTTTTTTAAATGAATGTTAAAACTGTTTTATATATAATTGGAAACACTTAAGGTAATTAATAAAAATACATTTTTAAAATACTTGTTAATTGAGTAGAGTGACAAGTGAATCATTTTTTCATCTGTAAAATATAAGTGCTTATAGAGTATTTACTTTCCTACTTAGGGTTATTCTAAGAAAAGCAGTTTATAAATCTTCAAAAGCTACAGAACTTGTTAACTATAAAATAAAACATCAAATTGGAAACATGTCATTTTTTTTTAGATTTTTGCAAGTCAAATGGAGTTAAGTGGCTTGCCCAAGGCCACACAGCTAGGTAATTATTAAGTGTCTGAGGCCGGATTTGAACTCAGGTACTCCTGACTCCAGGGCCAGTGCTCTAGCTACTGTGCCACCTAGCCTCCCCATCATGTCAATTTTCTTATTAACAACTGTCAGGAATGGACACTGTATACACTGACCAATTCCAACTCTAGCTCTAACAATTATATGATGGCAGAAGACTATTTAAAAACTGACCAATTTTTACTTGAATGAAAAATAAAATAGCAGGGCTATTTTTTTCCTGCTTTTTTCACTTTTAGGGAATTTCCCAGAAAAATACAAATCCAAACCACCTAGCCCCTGTAATTCATTAGATTGTAAATTTGTATTTTTATGTAATTGTTGCTTCTCTTTATAAAAGAAACAGTATACTTATGATAAAGAATAAGAGGCCTGTGCAATACTGAATATTTCCAAATTGGAACTAAAATGGATGAGATCATCTATGCATGATAGCATTTTCAAACACTGGTAAACTACAAAAAGAGAGTGGAAAAGTTTAAATTAATATTTTTGCTCCCTTTTTAATAATATTTCAAATTTTATGCTACTTCACATGATTTTCTTCTACAGTATTTTACAAAGAACATTCCTCACAACCCTGTGAGTAAAGTATTACAAGAATCATTAGTTTCAGTTACACAGTGGAGACTCTAGACCAAGGTCATCTGAAAAGTAAGTCACGGAACTGAGACTCAAACTGAACTCTTCTCCAAATGCAATGATCTTTTTTCATAAAGCTGAATTTTAGAGCTAAAAGAAAACGTATAGATCATCTTATCTAATCCCTTCATTTAAAAAAAAAGAACCAAGAAAAGAAATTTGCCAAACATAAGTTAACTAGCAACAAAGTCAGTACACTAAAATCAGTGTCTCGATTCCCAAATTTTTCCCAGCATAACATCCTTTCCTAACTCTTAAGTACCATTAAAAATATGTTAGTCATCTCTGACTGTACAATATTTACTAACCCTCTATTTCAAGAATTAGCCAATCAACACTAAATATAGTCCACAAGTTTAGGAGAAACTGGACAGTACTGACAGCACTATCTTCTATCCAAAATGAAAATTTTAGTTGAAAGGAAAGTAACTTTTAACAACTGAATTGAACCTTAAAATTGTGAACAAGAAAAATAGAAAAGAAAACAAAATGGTTTCTGGGTCGTAGTTGTTAAAATATCATTATTCCAAAACAAACTACACTAAGGAAGAAAAAAAGTTTTGCATCTTTTTTTTTCCTATATAATTCTTACATATTACTGAAATTCTTCTCATCTGGGAAAAGTCTCCATTTAAGTCACCTAGAACAGCTATAAAATCTTACTTTGGTTACACCCTAACCCTGTCTTCTTTCTTTTCCAACTCTCTCAAATATGGATCCCCAGGGGAACACAGGAACCTTCAAAAATCATAAGACCAAAGAAAAGGAACAGCAGGGGCAAAAAAAAAAGTCCCAAAAGCAAAGAGATACATATTCCTGTACCAGATCAGTGGCATACTGAAATAATCATAATCATCATAATAATAAAATGTTTATAGTACCTACTATATGCCAGGCTATTTGCTAAGTTCTTTGCAAATGTTAAGTTATTGATCCTTAAAAAGTCTTAGGAGGTGCATACTATCCCCAGTCCATTGTACAGTTGAAAAGACTGAAGCAAACTGAGGTTAAGTGACTTGACTAAGGCGACACTACTAGTTTCTAAGGCAGAATTTGAAATCAGGCATTCCTGAACCCCAGACCCAACATGCTATCCACTGTACCACCTCACTGTCTGAAATCAGAGATATTCCACATCAAAAAAGATGTATGGAGGTTATATAACAATTCCTCAAAGTATTTGTAATTTGCAATAGATAACCCTGCTGATTCAGACTAAACTGCTACCCACTGGCAACAGTGTGATGATGGAGTAGAACTAGAGTCATATAACTAGAATAAGAGGATAGAGGTTCTAAATCAAATCTATACTTTTATTTTAACTCTGTGACTTAGGGGCAAATCATTAAACCTCCCAACTTCAACAATGAGAAAAATAGGGACAAATAACATTTATACTAGCTATCTTACTCATTTACTGTAAAAATCAAATGAAAATATATGTAAATCAATCAAGTAATTTTTACCTAGTATGTTTCCAGGTATTAGACATACTAAGACAAAAATGAAATAGTCCATGCCCTCAAGTCTTTCAAAGTATTGGGACAGATCACATGCGCACATAAAAAATATACAAAATAAAGCAAGACAATTTCAGGAGAAGGCACTAATGGGGGGAAAGGGCACAGAGTAGAATCAGAATGTGCACTTAACAATTTTACAAGGTATGTTAATAGTAGTTATTGAGATGGTCAATGTCATACACATTTCCATTGTTTATCTGCACTGGCCAATCTGGGCTGGTTCAATCGGTCCTTACCCTTCTTGACTTCTCTGCAGTATCTGACACTGGCCTCCCCTAGATATTCTTCTCTACTTTCTCCTGATTCTCCTCCTTCCCATGACCCTTCTCCCTGCCCCTTCTCACAGGTGCACCCGGGGCTCTTTCCTAAGCGCTCCTCTCTTCTTTGCATTCTTCTTCATTAATGTCATCACAAGCCTCTTCTCTGTCTTGAGCTCAGCAATAGCTCTGCAATCATCAACTCCCTGTTAAGACATCTAGATATGCCTCTGATTATCCCCAAATCCCTCTGGTTATCCCAAAATCAAGGAGTGTGCATCCTAGTGAAGGTATGGAGGATATGTATGTAGAACATTATCAGCTTATTTCTGGGGAGATGAGGATGGCAACTGAGGTTGGGAGTGAATCAAGAGAGATTATAAGAGGCAACTCTCAAACTGAGCTTTGAAGGTTGCCAAGGACTCTATGAGGCAGGTAGAGCAGTGCTTCCCTGGCATAGGAATGGGATTTACAAAGGAACAAAGACAGGAGAATCAAAATTCTTTTTCTGAATAGCAAACAGGCCAGTCTGACTAGAATGTAGATCTCAGAAAGAAGAGTAATATTCATGGAAAAGTATATGGAAAAGTAGGCTGGAGCCAACCTGTGAAGGGCTTTAAAAATCAAACAACAGAGGAACTAAATCATCCCTTTTCTTCAATTCATCCTCCATATTAAAACCTGTATGTGGTATTCTTATCTGTTGCTTCCATGGCATTGCAAAAGCTCTCCCATATGTCTAGAACCCTCTGTCTCCTCACCTCTATCTCTTGGAAACGCTACCTTCCTTAAAGGCGTAATTCAACTGTCACCCCAGGGGTCAAAGTTGTTGGTATTCTACCCTTCCTCCTCTCCCAAGGAAATTATCTTGTATGTATTTTGTTTCACCTCCAATTGTCTTGAAAGCAGAGAATGGTAGGTTTTTCTCTCTTTGTATTAGGCACAGATTTTTTTTTTCTGTCTTCATATTCTCCCCAAGCCAAGCCTAGATAGCACAAGGAAGGTGCTTGTTAAATTACTGTCATCTATTAAATAAGTCTTCTTTTGCTGTACATATTAGCCTACAGCCCTTTCATATTTGATATAGAAGAAAGCACATATGACACAGAACTTATTTCAAAGATTTTGGGCAACAGTTTTCTTTTAGAGAGTCACCACTATAAGTGTTTCCCTGGAGTTTTGACTGATGCTAAGCATCACAGGTATGCCTCATTGACAGATTTCTGGTAGCCAGGGTCTTTCTTTCTTCCTCCCAGTCCAGTCACGTGCAGATGGTGAAATTCCTTGGGCCTTACTAGAGCTTTCCATTTAATAAAAAGTATGATAGTTCTTCAAATTTCCTTGAGATTCTCCAAGTGATTTGAAAGTGCTGGAAGAATAAAAAGACACTAGCCAGAGGGCCTCAAGCTGGGACCCATAAATTTGTTTTTCTCCATGTTGTTTTTGGGTAATTGTATTCCAGTATAATTGTTTTCTTTTGTAAAGCTACTTATGTTATTTTTATATTTGTAAAAATAATATAAGGCTTTAAAAGTATACCTATCCATAGACCCAACAATACCACCAAGCATAAAAGTGAAAAGGAAAGGTCCTTTATATACATCCATAACAGCTCTTTTTTATGGTGGCAAAGAAATGGCAAAGGTAAGGATGCCCATCAATTAAGGAATGTCTGAGCAAGTTGTACGGTCTATGATTCTAATGGAAACCTATTATGCTACAAGAAATGCACAATGTTTTCAAAAAAAAAATCTGGGAACAATTATATGAATTGATGCAAAATGAACCGAACAGTACCAAGAGAACACCGTATATAGCAAAAGCAATATCGTAAGGATAATCAACTGGGAAAAACTTGACTATTCTAATCAAAAATACAATTATGCAGGGCAATTCCAAAGGCCTCAAGATTTAAAAAAAAAAAGCTATCCACCTTCAGAGAGAGAAATGCTATTTTTCACTATTTTCCTTTTGTTGTTGGCAACATGTGTGGTAAGGAAATGTTTTGCATGACTCCACGTATCCATCTGATCTATATGCCTTGCCTTCCCAATGAAGAAGGGAGGGAGAGATATTGTACATCAAAATATGAAAACATGAATGCTAAAAACAATATATCCATACGTCCAATTAAAGCGTTAAACAGATAAAGGTAACAATAATGAGAAGGGATCCAAAGATGTCACCAAAAAAATAAAAATAAAGATTAAGGGGTGGCACAAAGGGAAGGAGAGACAAGCGGGAATGGGGGGGGGGGCTCTCACGCCTCCTCTTCTCCCCGGGCCTCGGGGTACCCGTCTCCCAAAGTGGCCGGGGCGGCGCCGGGGCCTCCAACGCCCGCAGCCCGGCCACGCCCCGCCACGGCGCCCGCGGGCACGGCGCGCGGGGTGAGGGCCAGAGCCCCCAGCCCCGGGGCCCCGGCGTGCGCAAGCGCGGGGTCACGGGGTCTCCGTGGCCCGGGGGCCGGCCTCCCCTCCCCCTGCCCGCGGCTCCCCTCCCCCCTCCGGCGGGGTTACCTGGGCCTGCGGAAGAAATAGGGCCCCGGGGCCCTGTCGTAGAAGACGGGCGGGGAGGCCCAGGCGGCGGGCACGGGCGGCAGGCGCAGCTGCCAGGGGAGCTCCTCGGCCGCCCGCACCAGCCCTTTGCAGTGCTGCCGGAGGATCCAGCCCCGTCCCGTCGCCATGGAGACGCCGGAATGCTGGCCCGGGCGGGCCGGAGCCCAGAGGGAGGGGAGGGGCTCCCCCGTTAGCGCCGGGGGAGAGGGGAAAGGCCTCAGCATCCTCGGCCGGCCCGGCCCCTGCCCCGGCCGGCGCCGCTCGCGAAGTGCTCCGCGCTCCCGGCGGAAGCCCGCTGCTCAGGCGCCCGGCCCCATCACCGCCCGCGGCCCGGCCGTTTTCCTCCGCCCGCCGGCCTCGGCGCGCAGGTCGCTCCTGGGTACTGCGAGGGGGCGGGGGGCGGGGAGCCGCCGCGACTGCGGCCCCCGCGGGACCCCGCACCGGCGGCCCAGGCCCTGGGGCGGCTGCTGGGGAGCCCAGCGCCGGAAAAGACAAACGGTCCGGATTAAAACAAAGCTTGCCAGGGAGGTGATGCGTGAGAATGCGAGCTCTTGTTGCGGGGTTTTTTTTCCTAAGATTTGACGAAATAATAAACTAATCTGATGGGGGAGGGGAAGAGGGAAGGAAATATCAAAATGGTAGATAAAAGACGAAGAAAGTGGATGTCCCTCGGAATGCAGCTGGAATTATCAAAAACTATAATGCGGGGCTACGATTCGGAGGTTCAAAATAAGTAAAATATATAAAAATAAAAATAAAACAAAATCTTCCGGAATGATGAAGCGCCTCAGGGCTTGGGCATTTAACGTGTATTAAGTTCCACTCTCCCCCCCCCCCCCCCACATCTTGTAATCCCCTAAAGGTCCAAAACTTGCCTTCTTGTCTTGGCCATTCATTCATTCAAACACCTTTGTCATTATTTCACATTTCCTGGCCTCGCCCAGTAGCCCTTCCAGTCAGGCAGTTCACTTACATCTTTTTTTCCCTTCTTTTTTTTTAGTTTTTTTGCAGGACAATGGGGTTAAGTGACTTGCCCAAGGCCACACAGCTAGGTAATTACTAAATGTCTGAGGCCGCATTTGAACTCAGGTCCTCCTGACTCCAAGGCTGGTGCTTTATCCACTACGCCCCCTTCCTTAGCGGCCCCACTTTCATCTCTCCACTAAATCGGAGCATCTCCCTTAGGAACAGAGAAGTCTGAGCATTTTTATGCAAATCTACATAGGAGCAAATAATTGCTTCTGTAAACTGAAACAACGCATTTGTTATTATTTTCCAGCGTTTATTTTAAATAGAGATTTACCGAAGGATGACAGATCTTAATTTTTTTTAAAGTATTTTAAAAACAGATGGATATTAACATTGCTAGCTGTCCCGTGAGGGAGTCTTGAATTTCATATATAATAGGTAGATTCGAAAACAGTGAAAAGCAAGCCTGTGCCTCAGTTTCCATCAGTAAAACGAGGGGTCGGGCTAAATGAAATGATTCCACTGTACCCTCCAGTATCTAGAATTTTAAATTATCTGCAATAACGCAGGCTTGTTAAAGCTGGAATCGTGGGATTACTGCTTATATAAGCACTGAGAGGTCTTTTGAAGTAAAAAACAGTAACAGAGTAACAGGAACTGCTGTTTATTTTCCTGATTTTACCGAAGTAGGGGAACGAAAGGATGTAACTAGTTTGGCCAGAATCAAAAGGGGAAAAAATGAATTAATGAGAAGGAATGAAATGAATTTCAAACTACACAATCCTTTTACCGTTTATAGTTAAGATGTTCATAGAATACTTGGTTTTGCAAGAGGCTAAAGTGACGCCGTACAATTCACCCGCAGAGAAGGGGGGAGAAAAAAAATGTAAAACTTGCCACAATTTGTTTTAGAGCATCATTTATTCTAATACTTCAGTTACGTGCCTCCCGTGCTCCTTTCCAACAGGTTCCTGAGAGGCGATGAAGGGGTTAACGCGAGCTCCATGCCCGTTGCATTGTGGTCTTTGTAGTCCGTTGTTACTTTCCTACCGCGGGCAGGTCTATCGATAGGGCCGTCTGCAAACTACGGATCCCAGCATCCCCGCTGGCGTTCCCGGAAACTTTGTGGCTACCATGGCGGCGGGATAGGGGAATGTCCGAGTGCCGCGAGGAAAGTCGTCTCCCGTAGAGGGCATTTGCTGCCGGTCGCGTCCCCTCGGCCGGAAGGCGCTGCCGCTCCCGCTTCCGCATGAGCCCCGCGGCCCCGCTTGGGCACCCCGGGGCCGCTCTCCGCAAGCCGCGGCGCGTGTCCGGGCGGCCCTGCGGCCTCTAGACGAGAGTGGCGGCTTCCGGCCCGGGCGCCGCTGCCTCCCGTCATGATCTCTGCGGCCCTGCTTCGAGCTCTGCGGTGCGCGGAGAAGCTGCAGAGCCCCCGCGGCCGGCGGCTGCTTTTGCTCCGGCTGGTCCTCCACAAGGGAGCCTGCACCAAGACGTGGCCCTGCCCGCCCTGGGGGGTGCCGGGGCCTCGGGCAGCGGCCCCCCGGCCCGGGCGCGGCCTCAGGCCGACTCCCAAGGCCCTGTGGACCCAGGCCGGCCAGCCCCCGAGAGCGGAGCCGGAGGGCGGCAAACAGGTGTCCGTGCACAAAAGCCCCCGAGGACCCGCGCTTTCCGCGGCCCAGAGAGGTAACAGCCCCTCCCGGCACACCCGGGGTTCATGCGGCGCCCGAGCCCGCAGGCCCAGACTTGGCACCAGCGCCAGGCGCTAGTCAGCCTCGCTCCGGCGGGGCCTGCACCTGGGTTGTTTTGGTCAAAAAGCCGCTCATCCTCTCAAGGCCTCGGGCTACTTCTCCGTAAACAGGGACTTCTATACTTTTGTATGTGTTAAGAACCCCTTTGGCAGTCTCTGAATCCTTTGGACCCATTCTCAGAACGACATCCTTACGTGCATCAGAGAAGCTTCATAGCAAATCATTGAAATGCAAGACTTTCCCATCCAAGTGATGGACCCCTAAAATCTCTCCACAGACGGGACCAGAAAATTATTGCTAAGGTCCTTTTTCTCTCTAAATGTATTTGATCCTGGGGTGCTTGGGTGGCGCAGTGAATAGAGCACCGGACCCGGAGTCAGGAGGACCTGAGATCAAATCTTGCCCCAGACACTTAATTACCTAGCCGTGTGGCCCTGGGCAAGCCACTTAACCCCATTGCCTTGCAAAAACCAAATATATATACATATATATATATATATGTATATATATATAATCCTAATCTCCATTGCACATGAAAAAATTAAAGGGAGGTGTGCAAGCAGTAAGCCGTTTAACCCCATTGCCTTGCAAAAACCTAAAAAAAAGAAAAAAAAAATATATATATATATATTATCCTAATCTCCATTGCACATGAAAAAATTAAAGGGAGGTGTACAAGCAGTAAGCCACTTAACCCCATTGCCTTGCAAAAACTTAAAAAATATATATGTTTATATATGTGTGTGTGTGTGTGTGTGTGTGTGTGTATATATATATATATATATATATATATATATATATATATATATAAAATCCTAATCTCCATTGCACATGAAAAAATTAAAGGGAGGTGTGCAAGCAGTGGAGGAGATTACCACTTAATAAACTGGTTTGGGGGGGGTGACTCAAAAATAATTATTTAACTTTCATGTAATTATTTTGGACACACTCAAGTATTTAGCAACCCCTTCTAGGAGTCCCAACAGGGGACTATATTCCAAAGTAATACAAAAGCAGCCTTTCCCTGTCTCCAAAGTGCTCCCTGTCTATTTCAGATCATCAAATAATTGAGAACTAGATAATAAGATATTAAATAAAACTGAAGTAATACACATCATCTGATAAGTGAGAAGTAGATAATAAGATATTAAAACTAAAGTAATACAAATCATCAAATAATTACTAAGTGAGAACTAGATAATAAGGTATTAAAAACTAAATACACATCATCAAATAATTAAGTGAGAACTAGATAAGATATTAAATAAAACTAAAGTAATAAAGATCATCAAATAATTGAGAACTAGATAATAAGATATTAAATAAAACTAAAGTAATACAGATCAAATAATTACTAAGTGAGAACTAGATAATAAGGTATTAAAAACTAAATACACATCATCAAATAACAGAACTAGATAAGATATTAAATAAAACTAAAGTAATACACATCATCAAATATTTACTAAGTGAGAACTAGATAATAAGATTTTTTTTTTTTGGCAACACAGTGTGGTTAAATGGCTTGCCCAAGGCCACACAGGTAGGTAATTATTAAGTGTCTCAGGCTGGACTTGAACTCAGGTACACCGAACTCCAGGGCTGGTCTCTGGTGGGTGCTCTGTCCACTGCTCCATCTAGCCACTCCATAGATAATAAGATATTAAATAAAACTAAAGCAGTCTATTAATTATGTCACATTATAAAAGCAAGATATTTCTATGGAATAAACTCATAAAATGAGGAAGAAGAAATTGGACTTGATTTGGATCTTAAAGATTAAGTACAATATGACTAAGGTCCACCTCAGCTGTGCAAATAGTAAATAAAATGAGTGGGCTGCCCTGGTAGGAAGACAACCTAATGTATTTGAAAAAGTTCTAGGCTTGGAGTTGAGAATGCCTAGGTTTGAGTCTGGACCCTGCCACAACTTGCCATCTGTATTATGAAGTATTCTATTTATTGAAATATTAAGGGAAAAGACTATACAGAAAAGTCTAGTTGACCCAAAAGACAAAAAATGATTTACTTTGGGGTGTCGTGGCTTTCTTCACCTTGGGGCCCACAGCGACAACCTCCCTCCCAGAGGGGAGCTTAGAATAAGGAGTCAAGCCACCACTGCCTTATGCCCCCAACTCAATTTTATTACTGCTTAGCTATTACATATGTACTGTTAGGTCTTCCAGGGTAGAACAAAGAATAATTGAGGGAATAGGGGTGCACAAGCGGTGTGTACATGCAGCATCTTTTATTACAGGATAAGGGGATACGTTAGGAGGGAGGTGGTAAAACACAGCTGTGTCTAGTGCCCTTGGTCTGTGGGGCGGAATGTCCAGCTCCCAAGGACTCCGGCACACCTTATCTCTCAGGGTAGCATGCCAGCTCCTGAGACTGTCCAGGTGGCGGTTTACTTGGAAATGATTTGTGTCATGGCTGTTAGAATAGCCTGTGTTCCCACATTGGGGAGTAATGTACATATACATTATTTTGTGGAAAAAAACCAAATATTGAATATGGATAAAACTTAAACTCTTTCCTATCCTTTTGCTTCTAGGAAGTGGCCTAGACATGTAGTCAATCCATTCATGAAATTTTCTTCAGTTTTCACAAATGATCCTGTTTGTAAGAAGCATATGGAAAGTATAGGGCATTCCCCACATCTGTTCTGTTTACAAATTACTTTGGCTGCCCAAATTCCCTTTTCCAGCTTCCATTCTTGTATACTGAAATGTATCTCTGTCCTATCCATTGGAGGTGGCAATCCTGGAAAATGGTGTTGAAGCTACTGGAGCCAAAATTTTATTTCAATCTTTAACAAATTAAAAAGTCAATTTTTTTCTGGCCCCTTTTGCATAATTCATGTAATATTTTATTCTTTGAATAGTACTCAGTAGTTTACAATTCACAACTCTGAGCAAAATATTGGAGCAGTTATAACGTGAATTACAGCAAGAATTGTCTGCACTTAAAAATTGTGTGAAAAATTGGCATTTACCTGGCAATGTGGTGTCTTAACACCACTTAAATAAGACACATTGGAGACTAATTGGTTATCATTTCAAAACCATCAAGAAGAAGAATGTTCTTTAGTGCTGGTTTCCTCACATGCTTCCTTGAAGCAGCAGGGCTTGCAAGCTTCCAAGAATAACTATCTTTATTTTTCACCTACCTCTAACTGAAATTTAGCATTTCCCTCCATTATCTTAAAAACAATTTTCCAAGAAGGGGTCCATAGACTTGACTAGACTGCCAGAGGGTTCCATGACAAACATAAAAATGTTAAGAACCCCAGGCCTTTAAACTGTGGTCTTGAAAACTGTAGTTCTTTAAAATCAATTTGGGAAAACACCATTTCAGACACAGAACCCATGTTTTTGACTTAACTTGTAGTTGTTATTTTCAATTGTGTGCGACTCTCCATGACCCTTTTGGTTTTCTTGGAAAAGATACTATAGTAGTAGTTTGAAATTTCCTTCTCTGGCTTATTTTCCAGATAAAGAAATTGAGAAAAACAGTTAAGTGACTTGCCCGGGTCATACAGCTAATAAGTGTCTGAGGCCAGACTTGAACCTGGGAAGATGAGTCTTCCTGACTCCCGACCTGGCATTCTAGTTGCCCTTCCGTTAATACTACCCAAATTTTATTTTTGATATGTATATAATACATGTATAACTTTTTGTTATTTTTCCTTTACAGTGAAAGAAGCTGGAAGAGATTTTACCTATTTAATAATAGTGCTTATTGGAATCAGTGTCACAGGTTGGAAACAATATCAAGTAAAATTATTAAATTTTTCCATTTACATGTTGCTTCAATTAGATCTTATTTTGTTTTTATCTGGTAATCCTGTGATTTCAGGTGGCTTATTCTATGTGATTTTCCAAGAACTTTTCTCCTCATCCAGTCCTAATACGATTTTTGGAAAAGCCTTAGAAAAATGCAGATCTCATCCAGAGGTTAGTTGTTAAGGTTGTTACTACATATGAACTAGAAAATAAAATTGAGGTAAGAAAGTCTGGTGGGAAGCATGTTATATAGAATTCTAAAAACTAACAAATTGAATGCTAGTGTTCTTAGGCAACTCAACCTCTTATTTCTAAATGGGATTATAATACTACATTTCCCCAAGGGAAAAATGTAATTCTGTATTAGAAGCAGAGTGGTGTAATGAAAAATAAAATGGTTTAAGAGTTAGAAAAGAAAAGGCTAGCATAGATGGTCACTAAGATCCCTTTCATAGCTATATCTAGGATTTTTACATAAGAAGCATTTTGAGAAATTCAAAAATTCATGCTAGTGTTATAATTATTATAATTATAATTATTTTTATGTGCTTAGATGGTTAAAATATGCCAAAGTATTCAATTGAGATGTATTAACTTTTCTGGGGCTCAGTTTAGTGCCCAGAATTATTATTTTACTTGATGTACTAATGGCAGGAAAATATTAATTCATCCTTCACTTAAAGTGCTAGATATATTTTCCAGAACTAAATCTTTTTTTGAGAGGCTTTCACAATCGGTTTGAATGAGTACCTTGAAAAAGGCATTGTCATCAATGTTGTCGATTAAGATACTGTCATGGCCAAAGATTAGCATCGAGAAGCCATCTCTCCCTCCCTCTACACCGCAATCTGAAACATTTTATGAAGGGAATCGCTGTACTCTCCAAAATTTTCCCCTTTTCATTGATTTTTCAGCTCTTAGAAGCCAGCATATAATCAGAAAGTTCTTCTGTATAAAGACAAAGCAAGTATAAATAATAAGACTAATCAGTATGGATTACAACATAGATAAAAAGATTACATTATAGATCTCATTCACTTAGACTATGTCCACTATTGAACAAAGCAAAATTTCATAAAATGAAGCTAAGACTGATATCGCAGTCAGGTTTTGTACAATCTTAAAGACTAACTTTGAGGTTTAACCAAGCAAAACAAGTTAATAGAAAGATATTGTGATTTATTTCATCTGTTGCTTTTTAAAGTTAATTATATGAATAAGCATTCGTACCTGTTCCAACTTCACAGTTCTGGGACATACTTGTTCTAACATAACTCTTTTTTAAATTTATTTCAGAAACCAAAGAAATATTACCCACTTCTACAAAAAGACCAAGTATTAGAAAAGTGAAAGAAGCAATATAGCTAAGGAAGAATATTCCATTTATTTGGATGAAACAATTTATTTTTCCATAGCAAGGGTTCCTAAAGGGATACAGTTTAAAACTCTGTTCAAAAACTGCATAGCTGCTTCCCTATGAATTTCCCATTAGAAATTTATTGAAACATCTAGACCTAGTCTGTTCTAAATATGTCAATATTAATTGATTTCTACCTTGCTCTGGTATTTGCTTTTTAAAGTATTTTCTTTTAATAGCATCTTATATTAAAATTTCTTCTTTAAATCACATTAAAAACCTTTAACATTTGATTTTAATATAAGCTGCTGTTAGTATCTGAATGTCTGAACATTTTGTTTTCAGAACCCTTTTTTAATTTTGATGGGGAATGGTGAAAATAAGCTCTCACTTCAGGTTTGATTCAGACTTTATAATGAAACCATAATTCTACCAAAAATTAGTAAGCTTAATTCTATTATGTCACCACTTAGTCTTCAAGAAAGTAAGCAAAGACCTTGAAAGAAATGGGAAGAGTTGTTTTTGGGGTGGTTTTTAGTTCTTTAATGACTTGATGCACTGAAATAAAATCTGGAGCTTTCTGACAAGAATATTTTATGTAAGAAACATCTTAAAAGCCATTTACTTTTAAGCTACTTTTTTTCATAGGTAATCAGTGTTTTTGGTGACAGTATTAAAGGTTATGGGGAATCAACAAGACGAGGTAGAAGACAGCATGTCAGGTATGATAACTTTGCTTGGAATGAAGTTAGGTAATTATGAAAATTAAAAACATTCAAACATTATTTGTTTATCTTCTTGCCAGTCATATTGAATATGAAAAAGATGGGTTAAAATACATGCGTCTGAAATTCTACATTGAAGGTTCAGTAGCAGGGAAGCAAGGAACCGTGCATCTTGAAATGAAAGAGGTAGGAAAATAACCATGGATGATGTGATAACAGAATTCTTAGAAATTTACATTGCTGGAAAAAATAACACCTTGAATATGTTTTTCCTACTTTCAGAACCGAGAAAGTGGCTGCTATGAATTTCGATATATATTTGTGGATGTTGATGTCTTTCCTAAAAGAACTATTATTGTTGAAGATAATCGATCCTGAGATAATTAACAAAAGGAATTAAGCAACTCTGATATGTTCTATGTTGTCACATAGCAAGGAATCACAATTATTATGATTGTTATAGTTCTCTTTATGAACCTCTTATGAATGGAATATAAAAGGATATTTAATAATGAGGGGATTTACATTGCATTAGAATGTAATATTAGAGGTCTTTAGTTGGGCAAAAAATATGAAATAAAGTACATCTGTATTTTATCCAAGTGAATTGTAATTCACAGACATTATTTTTGCTTCATCTAGAACAATGCCATCTTTGAAAATAGGAATTTTCTTTTATTAAAATTTTATGCTACAGAACTACATCAGATGAATTAGAGGATTCCAGGCTTTTCCTTATGTTGTACAATCGTAATGAAAAACCTTTGAACTAAAATTAAACTTGGAAAAAAGATATCAAAAGTAAGTTTTTCTTGTTATACAATATTGAATCTGAATTCAGTGTGAATATGAGGAAGTAACTTAGGAATGAATTAGAAAGTATGAACCAAAAATGAAGTAAAGCTGTTCAAAATTAACAAAGATTGTATGCTATATTCAATTAGTCATAATATTTAGGTATTCTTCATATATGCCATCTTTTAGAATATAATCTTTTACTTTATACAGTCAAAAGAAATCTTGGATGTAAATAAAGTTAGTGTAAATATCAGTTCCTTTGATTATAAGCAATCTGTGTTGGATGAAGTTTTTTTTTTCCTTTTTTTTTGTGGGGAATGAGAACTGACTGTTACCAAATAGGGATAAAGATTTCCAAATCTGCTTCTAAAATCTTGGATACAGAGCAAAGTTTGAGGTCCAAATCTTCTGGTGACTAAGACATTGATATATCCTTTCCTAAAGAAGGAAATGCTTATTTCAAAATATTTAAAAGACACTTGTTTGAGTTTTAACTGTGAGAGGCAATTGAATATGGAGGGGGGAAAAAAGCACTGAATTCAAAGTCAAGAAGTCCTGCATTTGATTACCTATGTGGTCATATCTGACTTGGCCTCTCTCAGAGTTTCCTCACTTATAAAATTGAAATAATATTCATATTATTTACTTCTTACTGGTTATTGTGAGAATCAAATGAGAGGATAAATAGAGCACTTTGTAAATCTTTAAATGCTACAGAAATTTTAGGCATTAAAGTATGCTCACTTGTAGTTGTGAGACCACCTTTTATTAGAGATGTAGAGTTATCGAAGAATGTGAGAATAATTATATCCAGTATTTATATTGTTATTTTAAGGTCTTCAAAGTACTTTGATTATAATCATCAGAATTTGAAACCTATAGGTAAATTTTTCTTGACATTGAAAGATTTAAGTATCATTTTGCCTCCAAAAAGAAAGCAAATGCTGTTTGTTTTTTTTTTCTAATAAAGACATTGCCTTTTGTATAACTTTGGATTCTGAGAGGGTCCCCTAACAGTGCTTGGCATAGATAGGGTAATGTCATTGAAGACTTATTCTCCAAATAAACTGAATTATTGCTTTGAGAAACAGTAGGGCAATATACATATCTTAATACTTAAGGAAAGTCAATTCATATAATAATAATACTAATATTTGTCCTTTATTCTTGAAGATCACAACATTGAGGAGTGAAGCCATGACAAGCCCGTGAATTTGGTTTTGAGTGAGGGGGTGTTCTGCTAAGCCACCAGTCTCACTTTCTCCTCCAGAGCCATCTGAGTCCAATGATCAGATATGAATCAGGACAACTGGAGATGGCCCTGGATATGAGGCATTTGGTTAAATGACTTGCCCAAGGTCACATAGCAAGTGTTTGAGGCTGGATTTGAACTCCAGTACTCCTGATCCCAAGGCCAGGGGACCTTGCACCATCTAGCTGTCCCACACACTCAAGTAAAAAAGATGAAACTAATGAAGACACAATTGGGATAATGAAGGAACTGAATATTATTGGAAAAAAAATTGGATTGAACTTCTTAAGCTAGAAACTAAGTTGAGAACATTATTGTTGTCTGTCATTCAGTTGTCCAGACTTGTTCTGCTTGGCCCCTGAGGGCCAACCTAGAACAATGGGTAGAAAGTGAAGGAAAGTAAATTTGGACTCTTGCTTTAATTATAAAGAAAAGATTCCCAACAATTAGATCTATGAGCAAGTAGAAAGTAAGAAATCATGAGCAGGGGCAGTTAGGTGTCCTAATGGATAATGTACCCACCCTGGAGTCTGAAGGACCTGAATTCACATCTAGCCTCAGATACTTAATAATAACCTAGCTGGTTGACCTTGGGCAAGTCACTTAACCCCATTGTCTTGCCAAAAAAGGGGGTGGCGAGAAATCATGAGCAGGCAGACTTTAGAAAAGCCTGGAAAGACTTGCAAGTACTAATGTTGAGTAAAGTGAACAGGAGACTATTGTACATATAATAGCAACATTGTGTGATGATCAACTATGATAGACTTGGCTCCTTTCAAAAGAAGAATGATCAAAAACAACATTAAAACATTTGTGCGGGAAAATACCATCCACATCCACAGAAAGAACTATGGAATCTAAATGTAAACCAAAAAGTATTTTTTCAATATTTTTATGTCTTTCCATCTCATGAGCTTTTTCCCCCCCTTTTGTTCTTATTCTTCATTCACAGCATGACTAAGATGGAAGTATGTTTAACATAGTTGTACATGTATAACCTTTATCAGATTACTCCCTGTCAAGGGTAGGGAGGGAGAAAAATGTGGAATTCAAAATCTTACAAAAAATGAATGTCTTTGCATGTGATTGGGAAAAAATATTTTTTAAACGAGGTATAATGGGTTCCAACTTTGAGCAAAAGCAGAGCATCCAGTGTCCAGCAAGGGTGTACAGATTATTAAAATATAGATTTAATAGATGTCCTCAGACATTGTAAAAAAAAATTTCTAGGGGTGGCTAGGTGGCATAGTGGATAAAGCACTGACCTTGGCACAGGGGATAGAGCACTGGACCTTGAGTCAAGAATACGCCAAGTACAAATCTACAACACTTAAAGCTGTAGCTCTGGTTAAGTCAGTTAACCCCTGACTGTCTCAGTTTCCTAATCTGTAAACTAAGAATAATAATAACTCCTACTTCCCAGGGTTGAGAGGATCAAATCAAATAACATTTGTGAAGTTCTTTGCAAACCTTAAAACATTATATTAGGGGTGACTAGGTGATGTAGTGGATAAAGCACCGGCCCTGGAGTCAGGAGTATCTGAGTTCAAATCCAGTCTCAGACACTTAATAATTACCTAGCTGTGTGGCCTTGGGCAAGCCACTTAACCCCATTTGCCTTGCAAAAACCTAAAAAAAAAAAAAACTATATAATGCTAGCTATTATATGTGGTGAGGTTAGTCTAAGAAAAATAGGATGGCAGCCCATTATTCCTGCTACTTCCAGTCTAGCCAAGTCACAGGTAAAAGACTGCAGTCCAAGTTACTCTTGTTAGTTTCACTATAGCAATATTGCTATAATATCTAATAATTATGTTTACATATAATATGTATTTCAAATATAATTTAAAATAATTCTATAATGATACTACTGCCAACTCTATGGTTGGGGAGTGAGCAGAAGCAAGACAAGGGTTAAATTGCAAGCTCCCTCTATATTGCTGACTAAACTAGATTCATTTTGGGGGATGAGGGCTGGGGAATTAACTTTTTAATAGTACTACATCAATTAGAACCAAATGGATCCTATTAATTAGGATCTACTAATAAGAGAATGGTCCCTTTAGTCATAAACACTCCAACCAAAGTATCATACCTATTTCATCCAGGTGGCTCCATTTTATTTTGATCCAGCTCTCTACTCTTCTGATACCTAAGCTGGAATGCAAGGTATCAGTGGTTGCCAGCATTATTATTGAAACTGGAGAACAACTCTACTAATCCACTTATCCACAGACACCAGAAATAATGAAAATTAGATTTTTTTTTCAACTATAGGATTGTCATAACGACAGGAGCTAGGAGAAGATACTATTGTCAATGTAAGAGGCATGATCTGAGGATGTAAATGAGGGGTGCTGTATAACATTGCAGCTCTCTTGCTGGTTTGCAACATGCCCAATTGGGACAATATTTTCTTCAGTCTTTTCATGTAATTCTCCAGGTTTGGGGCTCTTTAAATCCCAGCCACACATAGCCACTCTACCCAGGCTGCCTTTTAAAAAAGAGGCAGGCTCAGAATCACAGGATCTAAAATGAGAGCTCTCTAATTTTAAAGTTTTCCCTGGCATCAGTTTGCTTCCTTGTAACTTCTAGCCATTCCTTCTGGTGCTCTCCTATGAAGCCAGATAGGACAGTTCACCCCTTTTGAAAGAAGTCCTGAACACTTGTCTTGCTCCACTGCCAGTGATCTGACTCAGCTTTACCACAGGGTTATCCCAGAGTCTGTCCTTCATATATATCCTTGTACTGGATATGACGCCCTACCCCTGAAGCTGGAGACACGTAAATTCAAGTCCTAACAGAAACATATCATTTGTATTAACACTCTGAACATTATCTAACCACATGTACCCTTATTGTCCTCATCTATAAAAATAGAAGTGGCAGCTTCAGTAGTACTTGCTACACAGTGATTAAATGAGAGTAATATATAAAATGTATTTTGCAAGATTTAAAGTGTTATATAAATGTCATTTGTTATTAGTATTCACTTGTGATATATTTCATTCTACTTTGAGCCAAGACTTCCTTAAGTGGTGATCCATGAGTATCTTGGATGGTTGAATTATTTCTACATAATTCACTATCCCTTGAAATTCTTAAGGAAGCCATCACTGTCATCCTTTATCTAAGACCTCCAGGTTTTCTAATCAGCTGCTCTCCACCTGTCCCTGGCTCAGCAGCTATCTGCAGCATCTAGATAAGATACTGATTTTTTGTGTCAAAGTGCAAGTACCTCAGACTGAGAGGCACTGCTGAATGGCATTGTTCCAGAGCAGTAGTCTAGTGCCAAGAGGGAAATGGGAAACTGTGATTTAGAAATGTGACTCTCCAAGCCACTGTACCCCACTTGTCCTCTTCCCTCAAACCTGGTACTTGACTCAATACCTATTTCTGGTTTCTGCCTGCTGTTAACTTTTCCATCAAGCAGTCAATCAACATGCAACTTTTTTTAAGGCAATGGGGTGAAGTGACTTGCCTAAGGTCACACAGCTAGGTAAGTATGTGTTTGAGACAGGATTTGAACTCCAGTCCTCCTGATTCCAGGGCCAGTGCTCTAGCCACTGTGCCACTTAGCTACCCCATTAAGTACTCTGCTAAATCGGCTGCCTTTTTTAAGTCACTTTGTGTTTAATGTGCTAGACACTGGTGAAAATAAAGATAAAACAGAACTTGCACTCAAGGAGCTTATATTCTCAAAAGAAAAAGCATGTACAGATATAAGCAGAAGCTAAATAAAAGCCAAAGAATTTGATAAGAGAGGACACCAGCAACTGGAGAGATCAGGTGAAGGTCTTATGGAGAAGGTGGAACTTAAATTGAATTTTGAAGGAAACTAGGGATTCTCAGGTAGGCAAAGGTGAACAAAGGTCTGCATTCTAAGCATGAGGTATATGGGCTATGCAAAGTCACAGAGAAAGTGTATGTGAAGTTCAAAAGGCCAATTTGACTGAAGAGTGCATTAAAAAATAATATATATCAAGACTGGAAAGGCAAAATGGAAACAGAGTTTACCAGCAGGGTAATTCATCCATTTCTAAGAGCAGCATTTAATTCCATCAAAAGCAAAGTACAAATGAAGCTTGGAGAGATGCAGGACTCTTGGCTCAGTAAGAAGGCAGATGAAATTCAATTTTATGCAAACAGTAACAATCCATAGTGTTTTATGATGCCCTGAAGGCTATTTATGGGCCAAAGACATATGGTACATCTCCATTACTCAGTGCTGATGGAGCCACATTGATTAGTGCTAGGGACTTGATCCTAGAGAGATGAGCTGAACATTTTCATAGTGTTCTTAACAGACTGTTATCATTCAACATGGAAGTCACTGACCATTTACCTCATGTTAAAGTCAATCAGTCTCTACCTGAAGTTCCAACTGAAGAAGAGGTTTTGAATGTCATTAGACTCCTTTCATATGGCAAAGCACCTGGTGCTGATTCTATTCCAGCTGAGATCTACAAGATAGGAAGTCTTGCTCATCCAAAAACTTAATGAAATTTTCCAGTTATATTGCAAGAAGAGGTTATTCCCCAGGAATTCAAGGATGCCTCCATCTCCATAAATGTAAAGAGAATAGAATATCTTGTGACAATCACAGGGGTGTTTCTCTTTTAGTCATTGCTAGTAGGATTCTTGCCAAAGTTCTCCTTAACCATAGTAATCCTTCACCTGGAAGAAGGTCACCTTCCTAAGAGCCAGTATAACTTCAGAAAGGGTTGAGGAACAGTGAATATGGTGTTTGTTGCCTAACAACTTCAAGAAAAATGCCAGGAGCAGAACAGAGTTCCATATACAGTATTTGATGATCTGACCAAGGCCTAGGGATACCATCAGTTGTGAGGATTTATGCAAAATTATGGCAAACTTTGGTTGCCAGTTTCCTGACATCATGCTTGCCTGGGTTCTAGATAGTAGACGATACTCTCAAGATTTCCCAATCATCAATGGAGTAAAACAAAACTGTGTCCATGCTCCCATACTTTTTAGTATGATGTTTTCAGTCATATTATCAAAACACCTTCACTGGGGATGAACATGGCCTCAAGGGTCAACTACCACATTGATTGAAAATTCAATTTGAAAAAGGCTACAAGCCAAGACCAAAGTGGAGGTAGTGTTGGTGCATGATCTTCTGTTTGTAGTTGACTCTGCACTCACTGCCATGTCTGAAGCTGAGATGCAACAAAAGTATGGATCAATTCTCTCTTAACTTTTGCTAATTTTGACCCAACAATCAACACCAAAAACACACAGGTGCTCCATCAGCCAGCATGACACCATCAATAGGTGGAACCATCAATTACAGCAAATGGAGAAGTTTTGAGTACAGTGGACAAGTTCACTTACCTTGCGGCAATCCTTTCCAGGAAGGTACACGTTGACAATGAGGTTGACACTCGAATTGCCAGACCTAGTTCAGTATTTGAGAGACTCCAAAAGAAAAACGTGGGGGGAGAGGAGGTATTAGACTGATGACCAAACTGAAGGTCTACAGAGTCATTGTGCTGACCTCATTACTATATGCTTGTGAAACCTGGACAGTCTACCAGCTCCATGTTAAAAAACTGAATCACTTCCACTTAAACTGGTTTAGGAAGTTTTTGAAGATCACCTGGCAGAAGAAGATACCAGACACTGAGGTCCTTTCTTGAACTAATCTGCCAAGCATTCAAACTTTACTACAAAGAATGTAACTACAATGGGCTGAGCACATTGTTAGAATGCCAGATGTATGCTTGCCAAAAAAAGACTACAGAACAAGCACTCACTCAAGGGGATCAGAAGAAGTGATACCAGAACTCACTCACAAGGGGATCAGAAGAAGTGATACCAGAACATCCTGAAGGTCTCTATTAAGAACATTAGAAGCGATTGTGTAGCATGGGAGACACCAGTACAGGACTATCCAGCATGGTGTGCCCACATCAGGGAGGGTTCTGCATTCTATAAGCAAGACAGAATTGAAGCAGTTCAAAGAAAATGTTAAGCCATGTAAGCACCCCAGGTTGTTCACATGGACTATTTGTACCCTACCTGGTAGATCATTCCAAGCTTGTGTTGGTCTGATCAGTCAGTGTCAGGCATACTGTAATTTTTCTCTAACATAGTGATGTCATTTTGGTCTTCTTCAATAATGAAGACAAGGACCAAGATGAAGCAATGAGTGGAGCACTGACCCTGAAGTCAGGAAGACCTCAGACACTTACTAGCTCTGTGACCTTGGGCAAGTTATTTAACTGCCTCACATTCAGGAACGTTTCCAATCAGCCTGATTCATATGGAGCCACTGGATTCAGATGACTGGAGAAGAAAGTAAGGTTGGAGAAAGCACAATGTTCCCCTCATTCAAATCCAATCTTTGTACTTGTAATGGCATTACTTCCCTGATGTCATGGTCCTCTTCAAAAACAAAGCACAATCATCAAATTCCAAACAGCAGGAGATATATTTTTATCCTGGAGGCACTAGGGAGCCAATGGAATCTAATGAAGAGGGGGTGGTGTAAGCAGAACTATATTGGAGTAAGAGGAATGTTTGGAAGGTTTTGCAATAATCCAGGTGGGAGATGATGATAACCTGAACCAGGGTAGTCGCCATTTGAGTGAAAAGAAAGTCAGATATGAAAGATGTGGACAAGACCTGGTAACAGATTAGATGTGAAGGTAAAGGGTGAGGGGTGAGAAAGAAGGAGAGCCAAGGATGACTTCTAGGCTGCCAATCTGGATGACTGGAAGGAAGTGCCTTTGAAAGAATGAGGGAAGGGGCAGCTAGGTGTTGCCGTGGATAAAGCACTGGCCCTGGAGTCAGAAGTACCTGGGTTCAAATCCATCCAGTCTCAGACACTTAATAATTACCTAGCTGTGTGGCCTTGGGCAAGCCACTTAACCCCATTTGCCTTGCCAAAAAAAAAAAAAAAAACCTAAGAAAGAAAGAGGGAAATTTGGATAAAGAGAAAAGAATGAAACAAGCTTGAGGTGCCTCTGGGACACCACCCAGCAGCTTTCCCCATACATGGAGTCACTGAGGTTCACTCCTCCTTCTCCTGCCTTAGTCCCTAAATTCAATATAAAACCCTTCTTTAATTGCTGGAGAGGGCAGCTAGTTAGTAATGAAGTGAATAGAGTGCTGAGCCTGGAGTCAGGAAGACTCATCTTCCTGAATTCAGATTTGACTTCAGACGAACCCTGGCCAAATCACTTAATCCTGTTTACCCCAATTCTTCATCTGTAAAATAATCTGGAGAAGGAAATAGCAAATCACTCCAGGATCTTTAACAAGAAAACCTCAAATGGGGTCACAAAGTCTAACACCAACTGAAACAACTGAACAACAAAAAAAAATGTTGAAAGAGAAGGGATGACACTTTCTACATAATACTCTGCCAAAAAAAACCCAAAACCATGATACTATATGAAAAATTACAAGGAAGCAGTTAGTTCCAAAGGAACAAGGTTAAAATTAGCTAACAGGTTTAGCCCATAGTATGATTTTTTTTGATAGTGCTTGGTTCTAAGGTTTTAACACTATTATGGCAAAATAAAATTGCTCAGATTTATGTTTGTATGTCTGCATGTAGTAATTTTGGGAAAACATAATAGAAATTCATAATAATAAGCAAAGGGAAAAGTATAAAATTACAAAAATATTCCTAGTTGACTATTTTATTCCAAGCATATGCTGAGGAAACTAGGAATTCATCAGTCATAATTCCCTCTTCTCTTAGTATAAAATTACAAAAATATTCCTAGTTGACTATTGTATTCCAAACATATGCTGAGGAAATTAGGAATTCATCTGTCTTAATTCACTCTTCTCTTATTGATTGAACTCTCTTTTGGATCTTTTACCCAGAGCAAGCACCATTCCACACTTTCTACAGAATCTCTCCTTTACATTCCCTCCCTTTTTTTAACTTCACAAAGTTGGTGTTTCCTTAGAGAAAAAAAGTAAAATCCAAACAATATCCTTGTCTCTCTTCAGTTCCAACAAGTGGAAGCATAATTTGTGACTTGAAACTATAGTTCTGGACTAAAAGACTAGATTTAGTTTTGAAGGCTTCTTAATAATAATTATGACTAATTTTCCTCCTATTCAGACAGAAGTTTACCTAGGAACATCTGAATTTGATTTGATTCTAACTAGCTCTAGCCTAGAAGTAATCAGTTTTCCTACAAACATTAAAGTTACTTGGTACAAATAAGAGGTGTACAAAGAACAAAGAAGAGGGGCAGCTAGGTGGCGTAGTGGATAAAGCACGGGCCTTGGAATCAGGAGTACCTGGGTTCAAATCCAGTCTCAGGCACTTAACAATTACCTAGCTGTGTGGCCTTGGGCAAGCCACTTAACCCCATCTGCCTTGCAAAAAAACTAAAAAAAAACAATAACACAGAACAAAGAAGAGAATAATATGCTAACCTGGTCCCACCTTCTTTAAAAATGCTATTTTTCCACTCCCCCCCCCCTCTCCTAGGGCTTCAGTAACCACATAAAAACATGGTACCAGCTAGGAAAATCCCTTCTTCAAGCAATGCTATAATAAATGGCAATAACTGACACTATTACCAAGATTTTCAGTATGCTTTACATATTTCCTTCTATACTATGAATATTTTTAATCCTTATTTTACAAATGAGGAATTTGTTTTTGATCAGACCTAGGGCAGATAGGTAGCTCAGTAGATAGACTGCTGGGTCTAGAGTCATGAAAACTCCTCTTTCAAATCTAGCCTCTGACACTTATAAATAGTGTGATCTTGGGCAAGGCTTTTAACCCTGCTTGCCTCAGTTTCTTCTTCTGTAAAATGAATCAGAGAAGGAAACTGTATCTCTTCCAAGAAAAACACAAAAATAAGTCATGGAGAATTGGACATGTCAAATAATAATAATAATAATAATAATAATAATAATAATAATAATAAGTTTTTCAAGATTATTCCTGGTAAAAAGGTTGATTTCTTTAGAACAGCCTTCACTTTGCAGTCACCTTTGTCAGTGGGTATGATAAATGCTTGTCCTTCATTCTCAAAGACGACTATGATCATCGGGGGAGGTGATGTCATGACAAACATATGAATTGGATTTGAGTGAGGGGGATGCTATGCTAAGTCACTAACCTCACTTTCTCCTCAAGAGTCATATGGGTCCAATGGTCAAATATGGATCAGGAAGACTGGAGATGGCCCTGGATGTGAGGTAATCAGCCTTAAGTGACTTGTCCAAGACCACAAAGCTAATAAGTGGCCAATGTCTGAGGCTGGATTCAAATTCCCATCCTCCTGACTCTAAGACCAGTGCTTTATCTACTGTACCACCTAGCTGCCTTTAAAGATTAAAAAAAAAATGCCAATGGGTAAGAAAGTCATTGACAAAATGATCAGGATGTTGAAAGACTTTTCCTGCCCTCTAGATACTTAAATTTCTGAAAGAGATAATTAATCGGATAGTATTGTATAAGGATGATCAATTTAATAGGTTGGTCTCCTGGGAAAGTTTAAAATTTGGTCTATTCTTGTTATGTATATTATATCACCCTCCCAATGCTGCTATTTTAAGTATTCTGATCTCCCTCAGCTTGGTGTGGTCATTTCAAAATGGCTTCCACCTATAGGTTAATGGTAAATCCCAGAGAATAAAACTTCATATCCAACCTATATTTTCTGTCATTTTATTTTAACCCTTTATTTTTTTAGGGTTCACAGACAAAATTTTTTAAAAACTACTTTTAGTCAAAGCTAGTGAATATCAACAGCAAGAACTTAACCTAGTTCCTTCTGTGTGGCATATACTACAAAAACCTGCTTGAAGTAACATTTAGAGTTAAAAGTGAAAATGCACTACTTCAGAAATAATAGACTCCTCTTCACTGAAAATCTTTAAATCAAGTCTGGTCTGGACAAACATTTGATGGGGATGTTGGGAAGAGGATTTCTATCTGAGGACCGGCTAGGCTTCTGTAATCATTTTCAGATCCTGTAATTCTACACAAACAAATAAGTCTCATAACATCTGGTTACTACAGAAAACCCTCTATTGTTGAGTAGTTTCAATCTCTGTGTATGTATCTGTGTGTGTAAAGGAACCTGTCGCTATTTGGTAGTTGTCTGACAACAAGAATGACTAGGGGATAGCTTTAGCATCCTTCCCTCTGATATTGCCACCTGTTCCTCCAAAGAGCCACTGAATTAGTCTCTTGATAATCTATTTTATTCATTTCTCTGCCTAGCTGCTCTCTGCTGCCATCTGCTGTCATCTCTCAGAAATGTGACTGTTCCTTGGGCAATATCAACCCTTTTAGTTCTTAGACCCAGGGCTTTGTCATCTCCTTGATGATTCTAGGCTTCAATTCCCAGCCCCTAGCCAGAACCAAGGAAGAGTCCTTAAGTATTTGAGGCTGTCTTTTGAGTTGAACTCTGCTACTATTTGATATGCTTCCCAGTCTAAATTCTTTATTTAATTTAGGTGTAGAAAATGCCATTTTACTTTTATCATACCTTTAGTTGACAACCCCAATTACTGAAAATCATCCTAGGAGGTTACATGTAGCAAAACTCAGAACTGGTTGGAGCAATCATGAAGAGATTCTTTAAACTTATGTTTAAACCTGTGTTAATGCAAGTCACATTGGGAGCAAGAATGCAAAGGGCTAAGAAGAGTTGGTACCCTTCACTCAGCTTTCCTCTCAGAAACCAAATTGCTATTTTATGAAACTGGCAAGCTCTGTCCTACTTACATACCATCAGAATATAATCTTTTGGGGGGGATTTTTTTTGCATGCCAGTGGGGTTAAGTGACTTCCCCAAAGTCACACAGCTGGGTAATGCTAAGTTTCTGAAGTCAGATTTGAACTAAGGCCCTCTTGACTTCAGGGCCTGTGCTCTCTCTCCACTGAACCACCTAGCACCCCAGAAGATAATCTTTATTTCTCAATGTACATACTCTTTTGTTGTTCAGTCTCATCCAATTTTTTGTGAACCCTATTGGGTTATCCTGGCAAAGATACTGCAGTGGTCTTGCCATTTCCTTTCCAGCTCATTTTATAGATGAAGAAACTGAGGCAAAGGGTAAAGTGACTTGCTCAGGGCACACAACTTTTAAGTGGCTGAAACCAGATTTGAACTCAGGAAGATGAGTCTTTCTGACTCGTCTGTGCCTCCTAGCTGCCCCACTTTACTCTAGAAGATCATTCCCTTTACTGTTCTACAAACATCCTATGACATATATTGTAATAGAAATAGTATTGGGCTGAATTATACTTCTTAGGAGCCCTAAATTACTTTGAACAAATTATCAAACTTTTCTGTCTATAATATTTTTAAAATATCAAAGGTCTGATCTTTAAGAGTCATTTAAATTCCTTCCAGCTCTAAAATTCTATAAATCTTTTTTTGCCTTGAAAATTAAGACTTGTGTTCTTTCTCTCACTCTTTCATTTCTGCCTATTCAAATCACAGCCCAATTCAAATCCTAAAGTCCTAGCTCAATTCAATTTCAATTCAATAAGCATTTATTGTCTGTTAGGTAAAAAGCTGTGCTCCAGTGAAACGTTCCCAAAGTATTCTAATTCTACCTCTCTTTTTGAACTTCTACTTGTACTACAAATCTATGCCCCCAAATTTATCAGGGCATGGGAATTTAAATCTAGGGTAGAAGATGTAAAGCTGGAAGGAGCCTAGGAGATTATCTAGTACAGCCTTTCAATTAACAGACAAGGAAACTAAGACAGAAACCCTAAAGGAGACCAATTAAAAGATGAGGAAGTTGAGACACAAACCTGAAGGAGACAAGTATTTGTTGACTTAATTATATAGAAAGGCAGTTATATAGGAGCTGAGAGAGGTCAGGAGAAGACTTCAAATCTTGATTCTATGTTTTCTAAGTGTGTGATCATAAGCAAGGCACTTTAGTTCTCCATACTTCAGTTTCTTCAGCTGTGGAAATAGAGGATAATATTATTTACATTTACCTACATTGCAGGGTTTTTGAAAGTTGAATGAAATATGTATTAAACTAAAATTTTGACCAGGCTATTGTGATCCCTCATGAGTCCTTTGAGTGAACTGGAAAGGAAACTCCACCACAGGATTGTCCAGGTATCCAAAGGTCCTGCTGCTATATAACAATCAGTTTAATGAGCCTGAAAACAGACAAGAAGAAGAGCTCAGCACCTAGAAGGATAAGTAGAAGATGTTCATACCTGAAGAAAGGAAAGTTAGAGAGGAAAGAACAGAAGCCCAGGAACAAGCAATCATTTAAAAAAAAAACTAAAAAATTCTCTGAGCCCAATCTTTCTCAAAACAACTGGTAATCAGTTGGATTGGAACATAAACTTTTACTGAAACTCATCACCTTGATGACAAACATCATGGTGATAATCTTGTAGTTATTCCATCTATATCTAAGGACACCCTTGCAATCTGGAAAAATATGAATAAAATTTTTGTCCCCTCTGAATTTTTATAAGTTTAAAAGATGAAATATATTGATTTTATATATATATATATATATTATATATATATATATATATATATAAAACTATAGACATGTTTTCTGTGTCATCTACTGTTCTTATTGTGTTGTCTACAGTTTATGCAAAATTCCCATTTAATTTCTTATGTTGATTGAAGATATATGGAAACAATGATAGGGTGTAAGGGATGTGTGTGTGTGTGTGTGTGTGTGTGTGTGTGTGTGTGTGTGTGCGCGCGTGTGTACTGTAAACTTTCATCACCTGGTATCCTTGAACACTGGAGCACTATTTTACTAGTTGATTGACGAGTTCCACGGCAGTGGGAGTGGATCAGGCACTGGGGAGGATATTTAAGCATTTGTATTCTGGTAAATAAATGGAAAACTAGGAGATCTTTAAGGAGAACTTGTCATCCTTGTCTTCCTTGTCTCCTGCCCCTTCAACGTTCACCTGCATAAGGATAGGCTAGATGGCAGGAACCTAACACTTCCTGAGCAGTTAGTCTAACTGGAACGTAACAATAGGGAAAATTACAATGTGGATAACTGTATTTCCTTTCACACCTTGAGATGTTTCATTGAAACCTGGAAACGTTTCCTCTGGTAACATTGAAGTCTATTTAATTTATTTTAAGTATTTATTTTGTCTATATGGTGTTAAACCACTGACCATTAAAAGTTGAAATATTTTTATTTGGAATACATTTCTTGAGCTCACCAAGAGCTGGCCTCCTCCCAATGGACAGTTCCCTCCCCCCACCCCAATCCCCCCACCCCAACTCACTGATTTTGGTGGTAGAATTGGGATAGTTCCTCTTTTTCACTGCCAATTCCAGGCTCTCCCTTCAAGCAGAAATTATTCAAATACTGGCTTTGGTGCTCCTTGTTTCCAGCTTTGAAAGAGAAAAGAGTTAAAAAGCTGGAGCTCTCTCCTCTTGCATACTTCACCCCACCCTCAAAGGGCAGGGCCTTCATCTCCAACCAATAAGGAGAGAGTTCCATAAGGACAGAGTTTTGAAATAATAGTTACACACACATAAAATCATTTCTTTGGCATTTGAAGTCCTTACAGCTTGACCCCTTCCTACATCTGCTCATTCCTTATGCCACCCTATGTATATCTAGTGACCCTAGCTTCTTTATTATTCGTCTCACAAGATACTTCCATTTCTAGGCTGGGCAGTTTCACTTTCTGAACTCCATGCCTAGAATTCTCTCCCTCCTCAACTATAACTCTTGGCTTCTTTGATTTCCTTTCCTGGTCTTCCTCAATTTTAGTGACTTTTCTCTGATATTATCTCCAATTTCTTCCTTACATATAATGTTTCTATATACTTGTTTGCATGTTGTTTCCTCCACCTTGAACTGTGAACTCCCTGAAAGCAAAGACTGCTTTTAAATATTATTATTATTATTAATTACTATTATTATTTCTTTCTATCCCCAGTATTTAGCAAAGTGCTTTGCTATTAAAGTATGTACTTGATAAATTGCTGATTTAACTTTAAGAGGAAACTGAGAGGAAAGTATTTTCCAAAAAAAGACAGAGATAAATCTAAATCTAGGTGTTGTGCCAATTCAGGCCTTGTCTAGGGGGTTAGAGCTAACAAATGCTAAAGAAAATTACAGTTCCTTTGATACTATTCCCCAGACTGAAGGAGGAGAGTTTATACCAAGAAACCTAACTGGACAGTAAGTCACTAGTGTAGGAAAGTATAAACAGGAGTGTTTTAACAACCTTGATTATCACTTCACTCTACCTTACCACTGCTTGGTATGTTAAAACTTTACAAACTTTAAAGTGACTCATAAAGATAATAACCTCCTAAATTACCTCAACAATCACTCAAAATATTCAATCTGACAACTCATAAATAAAAGAATTCCAGAAAACTGAAAAGGAAGTGTATGATGTGTCTCCACAAAGAGAAGCTATGGATTCAGCATGCTGAATAAGACACATTTTTTTTTTTGGACAGGGACAACTGCAGGAATTTATTTTGTTTGACTTTGAATGTTTCTTAATTTTGAATTAAAAAGTATCTATGCTCTAAACTATAATAAATATAGTGAAAGACAGTACACAGACATCAATCTGAACCATATCTTGCTCAGACTCTGCAGACTAGCAATGAGGAAGGAAACAGACTATACTTCTTTTGGGAAATTGCTAAGAACTTTCTTTTTTAATTTATTTTTCCAATTATATGTAAATATAATTTTCAACATTAATTTTTTTTTAGTTTTGCAAGGCAATGGGGTTAAGTGACTTGCCCAAGGTCACACAGCTTTCTATCTACTGCCCTATGTAGCTGCCCCTCAACATTCATTTTTGTAAAATTTTCTTCCTCCCATCCTTCCATACCCCCACCTTAAGATAGCAAGTAATCTGATTATACTGGTACAATCACATCACTCATTTCCATATTAATCACACTACAGCACTTCCAATAATCCTGTGTTTGTCCTGCAACATTAATCCATCCTTTTAATACTAGTACTTTTCCTGTGATGTTATATGGCTCCAAATCATGGAACATCATAATTCCAAAGAAACAAAATTTCAAGTGAGCTAAAGGGGATATGGAGAAATATATGGTATATATACATAGACTACAGAATCATATCAATAATAATATTCACAGAGAAATATCAAAGATATTATTTAATATCCATAGGACTGGAAAAGGAGGTAGACAGGTCACATAGCAAAAGTTAAGGACATGAATAGATAGTCCATGAGCTCCATTAGTTCCTAAAAATGTTTATTATCCTAAAGAACCCCGGCCCCACACACACACTTTCCTCCATTCCCATCCCTGTCTCATTAGATGGAACCCCTATTGAAGATTAAGGGAAGCTGTGGACAAAGTGTCATAGAATAAGGCATGGGTAGGTTGCTGTCTGCAGCATTTAAAGTAGTGTCCACATCCATGAAGTCACAAAATCTATTATAGTATTGAAGAAATCTCATGTTCCCAATTAGATTGTCATTTTCTGCAAGTAAAGAACCATGTGTTCTATTTCCTTTGGGTACCTCATATTTTTAATCACAGTGCTAAGCAATATGAATAATGTAAGGCAAACCTATTAAAACCTGTCACTTATATATTTTTTCACAAACACCCTGGTTGCATAGTGACAGGTACCACAGAATCAGTCACATTATCCTCTTACTGGTAAAGAATAGCTTTCTAAAGTATATGTTCAATTATTCTGCCAGATCTATTGTAGTCTTAAATGTCAAGAACAGTGAAGCATCTTGCTCAACAGAATAACCCCAAAAATAAACTGAGTATACAATGTGACTTTATAACTATTGTAGAGCCTTATGAGAAAGCAACGTGTGACCTTTGCAAGCATCATTTTCTTCAGAGCATACAGACAGTGGAGTAGGTGTTAAAAGACTCCACTCAGTTGACAGAAATGAAAGCAATATATGTGTGTTTGTGTGTGTACATAAAAGCACACATTAAAATCCCCTTAAGTATATATATATATATATATATATATATATATATATATATATATATTCAAAAAATAGATTTGAAACTGCTTCTTCTGATTTTTCCATTTTCTATGAAAGGTTGAATGTTTATTATCTTCTTAGTTAAGTATTTTTTAATCATATAGGTTCTCTGCTCCATTCAATAACATTTTCACAAATCCTCTACAAATTCTCATAAATTCCCTTCTGAAAAGTCAGGCTACAGGCCTCATTTTTCTGTTCAATTTTTATTGATATAGCATTAAAAGAATGTATAATGACCCAGGGACTCACTCAGGAAGCCTTACAAAGCAGAGGAATGAGTGAAAGCTTGGTCTAGAAGGTTAGGAGATTGGGGAAGTAACATTCCTTCTCCTCCTTTTCCAGATTTGACACTTGTAAAATTAAGTATACTCACTTTATTGCTTAAGAAAGGTTTGCAACAAATTGTGTAGAACATATAAATAAAATCATAACATCAAATATGTTCTTCAGCACTGAAACATTGCATCAGCTGGATCCCTGGCAACAGCATTATTTCAAACTGGAAAATAATCATCAAAGTAACATTCAGAGGTTACTATACTCCACGATTGTTGAAAGCCATGATATTGGACTGCCTAGAACAATGAAATATCAAACTACACTTAGCTTTTAACATCTATTTGAGACTAGTATCCTGGATGATATGCCCCCTAAATTCAAGATTCCAAGTTAATATTTCATCAACCACATTTAACTCAGGATGGAGTGATCTGAACTCATTAAAGGCAACTAAGTGCTACTTTGGTATCTACTCCCATTTTTGGACTTAACTTTCTTGTCCAAAGATCATCATATGAAAAATAAAATTTGAGTAGCTGAACCTCTTAATTATGCATTATCTCATCCAACTAAGCAATAATTTATTTCTCCTTCGATGTTTCTCCTTTCCCCAATATAGATTTTTAGAAAACATCTTTTTTGATAGTCTTATCTTTCCTCTATTACCTCAACTCTCATGGAGCCTTAGTACTTCTGACCTTTCTTACAGAACACTGGCATACTTTAGTGTATCTTTCATCATCTGGCCATGCTTCTATCTTCTGCACATGTCTTTTTAAAATCTGAGTTGTTTAATTAATTAATTCCTTGTTTGTCCACTATTCTTTTTAGACAACTCCCATCTTTTTCTCCTCATCAAAAATTTTTATGTTGTTAGAATGTCATTCTTGAGAAATTTCCATCCTTGATGAGATGATAGGCACTAGGAAGTACAAAAGATGCACCAACAGACCCTCAATCAGGAAAACATGAGTTCAAATACAGTCTTAGATACTTATTAACTTTGGGAAAATCATTTAATCAATCTGCCTCAGTTTCCTCAATTATAAAATGGAGATAACAAAAGCACCTACCTCCCAGGATTGATGTAAGGATAAAATTTAGAAAGTCCTTTGCAAATTTTAAAGCACCATATAAATGCTAGCTGTTAATTTCATTAGTTTCAGTATAGCATTTTACACCATAGGATCCTACTTCCAATAAATGTTTTGAAATCTTCTAAAATCTAGAATGTATGATAAATTATGACCAACTTCTCTATACTCTCTTACAAATTCTTAAAAAAATGTTCTTATCATTTCTACCCTATCAAATGATTGTTCCTTATTAATGAGAATCGGATCAAGTATAGAATTTCCTTGTGTTGATTCTTCTATCTTTGGAAAAGATGAAATTATCATCAAATATATTCAAAAAAAGAATCATTACCTGTTCTTTCTTTTAACAGAGAAATTTTCTGCAGATGTTCAAACCACTGACATTCCTCATCTTTATTATTACTATGCCATGGTTATGACATTTTCTAAATTCTTTATCTATTTGTTCTTTCTGCCTAAGTGGTCTATAGTGAATTCTGTAATAATATTATTTCTGTTTCTCTGCTTCCATTGAAATTCATCCAAATGGTCATAACCATACTTCTTGACTATGGATCCTGAATTCCCTCACAAGGAATTCTTAATACACAGCTATTCCAATCATTACTCCTTTATCTACATTGTTTTCCTATTATATGCTTCCAGAGCTCTATTTCAACCATGGGTTTCATATCTCCTAATATCTGATGTTACTTATTTTCTTATGCTAAAATCTCTAGTTCATCTTGCTTACTCTCCCTATATTTTTGAACATTTGCATTTGTATATCTGAAACCATATGCTTTATTCTTTGATTCTTTTTTGGATTTTGCTTCTTATGAACTCTTGAAAGTTTCTAATGCATTTTCCCTTTATTTTAGCTACTCTTTATAAAATCTAGCTGTATGTACATATGTGTATATATATATATATGTATATCCACACACAATGTTTCACTCCCCTTTTTAATTTAAATCCTTTTGATTAAAATTGAAAGAATCTAGGTCAATATCTACAAATATATCTAGGTTTTAAATAAAATATTTCAATCACAATCATTCCTTTAGCCCCCAAAGCTTAAAATCTTGAGTTCATACTGACCAAGTAACTCTCTATTGCCTTTTGTGTAATTTTGATTTTTCATTTTTTACAGACATGTATTTTGGTCTACGACCTTAGAGAAATGCCAGTGGAATGTTGGAAGTTAAAATTTAAGACAAGCTTTTATTTTTTTAAAATATTTGGAGTCAGTAAAAAAGCTCTGTCTGTTCCTGAAGGAAATCAACCTGCTCTTCTCATGTTCCAGCCTAAATCCAACTCATTATCCTTTTGTAATGTCTAGCCCAGATAGACACACTGATGGACAAACTCTATAATCTGTGTATCAAAATGCATGATAAAATCTGGGTAATAGACATTCTGTATCTCCTTGGTTTTTCTTACGTAGATGAATAGGCCAGATTCCTTTTAAGTGACTATAAATTTCTTTCAAGAGGTTTTGCAATGATCTGAGGAGTATTAAGCTACCCTACTATAGCAGAGTTCAATGAAATTGCTTCCCTCCCAGTTGAAATCACTTGCATTAAAGAATTGAGGGTTTTGATTAGGGGTGATTAGAGGAAAGTAATTTGAGCATATAGGCTACTCCATAAGGATAAGACAGATCCAGGCAGGTTGCTACAATGAGAGTCTTAGGTACTATAAAAGAATAAGAGAACTTGGAAGAGGGTAGTAGGCAGTGAAAGGCATGCACTCAAAGGAAGGTAGGAGGATGCCAAATACAAGCTTTGCTCATTTCTAAAATTTGCATCAGGGTCAGTCCCTGCTCTAGGAAATCATAACAGCAATATATTAGCTATAGTTTTTAACTGTTTTTGAAAGTTAAAAGTGTATTAAATGAAGTTTATTACTTTATTGATCAACTAAAAATTTATTCATTGAGTGCCAGGGGTTTGTGGAGTGTTCCAGGAGGATTGGCACCTCTGAAATGAGGGCTTGCTAAGCCCTTTGTGGAAAATGAAAACTTCTCTTGTATTAAATCATTAATAATTATATTAGGTCCAAGGTTTTCCCTTTTCTACTTCCTCATGAAGAAATCAACCATTGTAGGAAATCTTAAGCAGAGATTTTTTTATCCAGATCAAGATCTAATTGGACACTAAAAGAAATTTTCTAAGTTTGGACTACTGGTTGCATCCCTGCTCTTTATGTTTGCTCAGACAAGTCTAAGAAGTGTTGATTCTCCCATATGTCAGACAGGTGATATGGAAATGATGTCTCTTTGACCAAGATTTGGGTCATTCAAGTCAGATACCCCAAGATCCTCATTATAACATAGCCCATTGTTAACTCATATTTTCACATTCATTGTTAACCAATCAGAGTTTATTGCAACCCCTTAGGAATATCTATTCTTTAAGGATATATCAACTGTAAACTTACCACCATTACGGGTCTTTGGTCTAAGACTGATGACCAAATGACCACCCTTTTATTAATAAACATTCTGGCCTTATTAATAAAATGATTAAATTACCTAGAAATATATATAATGAATCCTATCACCCAGTTTTTATCTATGGCTACAAGAAGTTATAGCATGCACATTGGCCACACCCTGGTAAACAGTCTCAACAAACTATAAATCAAGTTGGGCCTTAAACCTTTCAGTGAGTTAAGGGAATGTCTACCCTAAGCATATAAGGACTTGCGCTAGTGGAATAGACAGATGAGAACTATATAATACCATGATGGTAGCTGAAGTATATGCTATGGAACACTTAGAGCTTGGTCAAACATCAAAGATGCCAAGGTTATCCATTGCATATAAGGCTATCACAAATTGTTTTGACTTTTGTCTTGATACTGGAATTCAGTGACTGAAAGAGAGAGTGAGGCTGACAATTTTGTGCAAGTCTTCCTCACTTAAGTCCAGTTCACACACCAATCAAGACATTGCCTGAGATGCTATTGGTCTTCTTTGAAAACAAAAAAACAAACAACACCAGTTAAGTGTCTATTAAGTAATAATTATAATTATAATAACCCTGGGAGAAAGACACAAATATCATTATTTCAATTTGACTGATGAGGAAACAGATTCAGAAAGATTAAGAAAGTCTGAAGTTATACAACTGATGATGTTGATGTTTATTTTCAAAGAAGAGCATGTCATCAGGGAGGCGATGCCATGACATGCATGTGAATTGTATTTCAGTGAAGGGATGTTGCACTAAGTCACCAGTCTCACTTTCTCCTCCATAATCATCTGGGTCCAATGTCCAGATATGAATCAGGATGACTGGAGATGACCCTGGATGCAAGGTCATCAAGATTAAGCGACTTCCTCAAGGTCACACAGCTAGTGTCTGAAACTGGATTTGAATTCAGTTCCACTTGACTCCAAGGCTGTTGCTCTATCAACTGTGCCACCTATCCTGCTTATACCCTGGCCAGTACATAAAACCATCTTTCCCACTGTAGATTCAGTCTTCTTTTCATTAGAAGGAAATTCTCTTTCTCTTCCTCTTTCTCCTCAAAGAGGCAAACATAGTTCCTTATGTTTCTATGTCTCATAACTCAGCTGAATTATTAGATGCAAATATGTATCTCTAGGCTATCCTGGAAACCTTGGAAAATAAATTTTTTTTAGCTAAGGAATTATAGCACAAATTTTCCAAGAATTTTAGATACATATTTATCAATAGCTTATCGACTATATTCCTTGATTCAGTTAAGGAGTAACAAAAACAGAGAGAAAAACATATGGTTAGCTATACATACTTTCTCTCAGAGATTGTGTAAACATTTTTTAATAATGAACTTCCTTTACTTAGCTAGCCTTGTCCTAGAATAGCCAATATACAATTGGTCACTAGTCTATCAGGTCAGTATTAAGTCTTTTCAGACTGGTATCTCTTGCTGTACAAGTATTTATAATGTGGAGGAAGACTGATGTCGTTGATTTGATGTATTCTTTCAACAGAGGGGATTTTAAAAAAAGTAACTTTGTATTTCTTATGATGTCTCATTGTGCTATGGAGGCTCTCAAAAGTCATACTAAATGGAGCCCAAGTCAAAACTATAATAATATATGTGGGTTTTGTAAATAAAATGCAAGAAAGAGTTCTAAAGATAGTGGAGTTGATTGTTAAAAGCTAGGAATAAGTGACTTTCATCTGAAAATAGCTAGAGGAACCATAGCAACCAAATAAATCTTTCAAGCTACATTTATAATAAAATTAAAGAAATAATATGGTTACTCCACAGCTATAATAGAAGTTAAGTGCTTCAGAACTCTGGTGAAGTATTAAACTTGACCCTGGTCTTATTTGTTTTTTTTTATCACAAGTAATTTTTAGTGGTCCTTTTACAGTGTTAATAGCCCTTTTAGAAGATAAAGTTCTGAATTCTGGGAATATTTTTAAAATAACTCTGTGGGGAAAGAGACAGAAGAAAAGAGGTTTCCAAGGGCAGGAGGTAATAAGGAAATATGGTCAGAAGATCTATTCCATTTAGAACATCTTTGTAATAGAATTATTTCTGTGGTCAGGCTCCTCCTCTTAACCCATTACATACATATTAGGTGACATTTTTCATTTCTAAAAATCTAACTGATATCTGAGAATGCCTATGTAAACACAAGAGTCTAGCTTATAATAGAATAAGGGATAGTAGGGAGGTGAGGAGGGTAGGCAAAGGTACAGCTTTATAGATAATCCACAGCAACTATAGACTAAAAAGAAATCAATATCACAAATAGGTGGAGCTGAGTAATGAGAGATATATAAGAATACCCTATCATGTTGGTGATGTGCATGAGAGATGAAGTGAGCATTTGATTGTTACCACATCTCCTAACTCTCATATTGAACAGAATCAGGCTCTGTCAGAGTGCCTTTCATAATATCATCCATAATTTATGGCAATCTTGGTAGGTTTTTTTTCCCTTTCCTTAAACATTATAGCCTCAGACATTACAAGTAGGACTGAATAAATACATGAGAATCTTGTAGAGCTAGAGCAAGGGTAGGGAAATTTCCAATCCATGCTGTACTGGTCCAGTAGCAAAGGCAATCACAGGTGGGGATATGGAATTCAATAAATCTAAGAGTTTTTGAGAGGTGAATTAAGTTTTTGACCTAATAAAGTCTGTGAATTATGTTATAAATATTCAATTGACCCTTGACAGAAAATGGTTCCCCACTCCTGTTGTGGAGTAATGGTGTCAAATTCAAATAGAAATGAATCCCTGCAGCTTCATGTTGACCTAAAGACAAGAAATTAATATCATCCATGTTGTCTTATATTTCTTTTGTTTCCCAATTGCATTTTAATAGGTTCAGTTACACTAAGGAATTTTTCAGAGACTTTGATAAGTTTGATACTCTGCAGAGAGGATAATCATATTTCAGGAAGTCATTGGACTTGAATGAACTGAAACAGAGTCTCTTCAGACTCTGAGATTTTATGATTCTATGATTTATTTGGTCTGTATATATCTATCAAGTCCTGAAAAGTTAATCATTTAAAGAGACAGGAAGAATATAGATGGCAGGCCATAACTCACTACTGAAAAGAACCTAATATCTTCCTTTATTTTTTTCTCTCCAACTGTCCCCTTCCCTCTTACAGGTCATACCAGGAGTCCCTTTGCTTGACAGCTTTTCAGGTCCAAGTGAGAAGGAAATATTCATCAATCTCAACAATTTTTTTTGCATCCCCAAGAAATCTTCACCAATGGCACTATCACTACTGATATGCAAGAGGCATTTAAAATTTTCTGTTCCCATCAGTATTCCACCACTGGCTTCTAGTTATGAGTTAGATTATAATTTGAAATATCTCCAGAGCTAGTGGAATCTTAATCTGACTGCCAATTGTTTTGGTTATGATTAGGCATAGAAAGCACTTGATATTTGTCTTTCATTCTTGAAGAAGACCATGACATCAGGTGATGCTATGACATGCAAGTAACTTGGATTTGAGTAAGGGGGTGCTTTTCTTTTCTTTTTTTTAAGTTTTTTTGCAAGGCAAATGGGGGTTAAGTGGCTTGCCCAAGGTCACACAGCTAGGTAATTATTAAGCGTCTGAGGCCTAATTTTAACTCAGGTACTCCTGACTCCAGGGCCAGTGCTCTATCCACTGCACCACCTAGCTGTCCCAAAGGGGTGCTTTTCAAAGTCACCAGCCTCATTTCCTTCTCCAGACCCACTTGGGTCCAGTGGCCAGATATGGATCCGAACAACTGGAGATAGCCCTGAATGAAAGCACTAAATACTGACTGATTGCACATGCGTATTAGATCATCTATGCCTTTTCAATTCTATTCTCTTTTTATATTTATTAGGATATGAGCATTCACCCTAAGTAAAAGTGCTCTGATAGGGTTGGTAGAATTTTGCATTCAAGATTTCTTTACAACCTTATTTTACATAATTACCTCTGGTACACTTTTCTATTCCAGACAAGTAGAACTACTAAGGGAGTTCCCCAGACCTGGCCTGCCTCCTCTCTGGGCAATGCATGTGCCTCACATAGGCAACATTCTTAATACTTGAAATGCATGTCCTTCTCATTTTCTCCTTAAAGCAAGGTAAATTTGGTGCCACCTCCTCTGAATAGCTGTCTCTGATCCACTAGCTGAAAGTATTCTTTCTCTTCTTACATTTTCCTGGTTATTTTCATCACATTTCTGGAATCTCTTTCTTTCACTCCTGATCTTGTTTATTTGCCTGTCTGTATGCCATATTTACCTCCTCCCTATCCATCCCCAGAAAAAGATAAGCTTCTAAGGGTAGGCATTTTGTCATTTTTCTCTTTGTATGGACAAAGTCTAGCTAACTGACTTGTAAATATAATAGAGCTAATCAACATTTGTTAAATTTATTAAATTCAAAAATCTCATATTTGTCAATGTGCCAGTGTGGGTTCATACTAATGTTTAGTACTTCATAAATATTCAACAGTGAAATCTCACAAAATTATAAAATCCAAACACAGGAGTGTTGGAGACATATTTTTATAAAGAAATTTCCTTTTGTCTAGAAATTTTAAGAAATACTATTTCTCCAGTCTAAAACCCTTTCTAGAATTTTCCATTTGGGAAAATGGGAAGAACAAAGGCTAGAAATCTCTTCTGGAACAGAGTAAATGTGATAACCAAATTTGTCCACATGATCGGATTTCCTCTACCATCTGTAGTGATTGGTTCAAGGAATCCCTTAAAGACTCTCTTTTGAAATTCAGGGTTTAAGACTTCCAGGGATAGAATCAAGATGGATGCAGGAAACAAGAATCAACTTTAATCAAGCCTTTAAACAGACCCTAAAATTATAGAACCCACCAAAAGAACACTGGAACAAGTTCTCAACTCAAAATATTGTGAAGGAAATTCAGTAAAGCTCTGGGCAAAAGGGAAATATAGCCCAGCATAGGAAGGAGAGAGATGGAAAGCCAGTAGGAGGCTCTTAGCCACAGTACAATTCAAGTTCGAGCTCAGCAAAGTAGTAGTCTAGTAGGTCTGCAATGAGAGTCCCTAACCCAGCTCAGAAGACAAAGTTTAAGGTTCAGAAACACTGATGCAACAAATGGGGCTGGGTTGGGCCACCCTAATGGCAGAGAACAGACTGGTAGCATCTGAAACACCACCGGCAAGCAGCAAGCCAGGGGCCAGACCCCTGGCCCCAGAACAAAAATCCTGGGTACTGTGTCAGCTTTGCCCCAGGAGTAGAGCTCAACTATCAAGCTACCAAAATAAGCAAAAAAAAAAAACAAGCAAATTTTTAAAAAGCACTATCCATTCTGGGGAAGATGAAAATACCATCTCAGAAGAGGGAAGTAGTGACTACATGTCTACATGTGAAGTCTCAAAGGAGTTTTTGAATTGGTCTCAAATCCCAAAAGATCTCTTAGAAGAACTCAAAAAGAATTTTAAAAACTAAAGAAGAAAGGAAAAAGAAAATGGATAAAAGAAATGAGTCATTCAGGAGAATTATTAAAAATTGATTGAAGGAAACAATACCTTTAAAAGTAAAATTAACCAATTGGAAAAGGAAACACAAAAGTTAACTGAAGAAAATAAAACCCTAAAAATTAGAATTGGACAAATGGAAACTAATAACTTATGAGACTCCAAGATTACATCAAACAAAATCAAAAGGCTGAAAAAATAGAAGAAATTATAAAGTACTTCTTGAAAAACAACTGACCTGAAAAATAGATCCAAGAGAGATAATTTATGAATTACTGATTTACCTGAGAGCCACAATCAGAAAAAGAACCTGGACAATATCATGTAGGAAATTATCATGTAAAATTGACCTAATATCCTAAAACAATAAGATAAAATAGTGAGAATCCACAGGTCATCCCCAGAAAGAGAACATAAAATAAATACTCCAAGGAATATTGTAGCCCAATTTCAAAATTCTCAGCTAAATGAGCAAATACTGCAAGTTGCCAAAAACAGCAATTTAAAATGAGGGAGCCACAGTCAAGATTACACATGACTTATCAGTTTCAACTTTAGAGCAAAAAAAGCTTGAAATATAACCAAGAATTAACTACCTTGCAAAATTCAGCATATTCTTTCAGGGGGAAAATGATCTTTCAGCAAAAGAAAAGACTTTCAAACTTACCTGACAAAAAGACCAGAATTGAACAGAAAATTTGATCTGCAAATATTAGACTCAAGAGTTGTATAAAAAGGTAAATGGAAAGAAATAAAAATGTTACTCAATAAGACTAAGGGAAAAATATGAGTCAATAAGATCAAATGGGAAAATAATACCCATAATTTTTAAGAATTATATTTCTCCTGGGACAGTTGAAAGGAACATAATTAGACATGAAGTGTTAATATAAATTGATCATGATGTGATGATTAATTTTAGCTTATAAGGGTTGAATTTCTATTGGGACAGTTGGTGAGTAGTTCTCAGACAGGTGGTATGGATACAAATTGATCATGAGGTGATGGTACTTTAGCTCAAGAGGGTTATATTTCTGTTGGGACAGTTGGAGGGAATACACCTAAAGGTGTGGGTACAAATTGATCATGATGGTGATAATGTTTATTGCTCTTGAGAGTTGTACTTCTAACAGAATAGTTGAAACAGAGTTTGAGGATACAAGACAAATATAAAGCAAGACATGAAAAAAGGATTATACTGGGAAATATCAGATAGATAGAGATAGAGATATCAGGGGAAACTAACATCATCTGAAAAGGCACAAAGGCCTTATAATAGTAGAGGGAAAAATAGAGAGTGTAAACACTGAATAAATCTTATTCTCAAAAATATTGATTTAAAGAGGGAATAATATACATTCTCAATTAGGTTTAGAAATTTATCCTATCCCATAGGAAGGTAGTAGGGAAAAGGGGAAAGGGACAGTGTGAGGCAAACAGCAATCAGAAGCAAAAAAAATGGTAAGGAGGGATAATGGGAAAAGAGGAAAGAAAAGTAAAATGGGGGAAGATGGGATAGAGAGAAATAAAATTTTGCACAAATACAATTGATGTAATCAAGATAAGAAGGAATACAGAAGGCTAGGAAAAAATTTTCACAGTTAGTATTTCTGATAAAGGATTCATTTCTAAAATATATAGAGAACTAAGTTGGATTTATAAGAAAACAAGTCATTCCCCAACTGATAAATAGTCAAAGGATATGAGCAGGCAATTTTCAGTTAAGAAACTAAAACTAACTATAGTCATATGAAAAAATGCTCTAAATCATTAGTTATCAGAGAAATGCAAAAACAACTCTGAGGTATTACTACCTCACACCTATCAGACTGGCTAAAAAGACAAAAAAAGAAAATGATCAATATTGGTGAGGATCTGGGGAAACTGGGTCACTAAATGCATTATTGGTGGAGTTGTGAATGCATCCAACCATTCTGGAGAGTATTTTGGAATTATTCCCAAAGGGCAATAAAACTGTATTACCCTTTGATCCAGAAACATCACTACTATGTGATATATCCCAAAGAGATAATTAAAAAAGAGGAAAAGATCAACCTATACAAAAATATTTTGTAGGAGTGAAGAATTGAAAATTGAGGGAATGACTATTAAATAGGGACTGGCTGAACAAGTTATGGTATATGAATGCTATGGTGTTCTATTGTTCAATGAGAAATCATGAGTGTCCAGACTTTAGAAAATCCTGGAAAGAGTTTCATGAATTCATTTGCTGAATGAAGTGAGTAGAACTTTACATTAATAATAACATTGTGAGATGATCAACAATGATGGATGCAGCTCCTCTCAGCAGTTCAGTGATTGAGGACAGTCCTGAGAGACTTGTTAAGGAAAATGCCATCCTCATCCAGAAAAAAAAAAAAAAGAAAAAATTAAGGAGTCTGAATGCAGAGCAAAGCATAATGTGTTTGCTTTTTAAAACTTCTCTTATAATGCTTCTTTTTCTTTTGAGATCTTTTCCCCCCTTAGTTCTAATTATTCTTTCACATCATGCCTAATATGGAAATGTTAAAAATGATTGTATGGGGCACAGTGAATACCAGCCCCAGAGTCAGGAGGACGTGAGTTCAAATCTGACCTCAGACACTTAATACCTTACTAGTTGCATGACCTTGGGCAAGTCACTTATCCCCATTTCCCACCAAAAATTTGAAAGAAAGAGAGAGAGAGAGAGAGAGAGAGAGAGAGAGAGAGAGAGAGAGAAAGAAAGAGAGAAAGAAAGGGGCAGCTAGGTGGTGCAGTGGATAGAGCACAGGCCCTGGAGTCAGGAGTACCTGAGTTCAAATCCAACCTCAGACACTTAATAATTACTTAGCTGTGTGGCCTTGAGCAAGCCACTTAACCCAATTGCCTTGCAAAAACCTTTAAAAAATGTCTACTGTATCTGGAAATTCCCAGTTGGTCATTGTATGTACCTTTCTGTTGACACTCAAAACTTCCTAGGTAATTTATAGTTTATATTGCATAGCTCAAATATGATTCTGTGCCTCTGAACTTCTCTTTCCCTAACACATCCATATTAGACACTCCAGTAGACAGTTCTCCCAGGATTAAGATACTCTATGGTTTCAAATTCATTAAAATGAAGGTCACCAGCCCTCACCAATGTGTCTATCTCCAATAGCCACCCAAAGGACACAATTAACTGAAAACAAAAACATTTATTAAAATTTGTTGTTGTTGTTAAGTCATGTCCATCTTCATGACACCATTTGGGGTTTTATTGGCACAGATACTAGAGTGGTTTGCCATTTTCTTCTCCAGTTTATTTCACAGATGAGGAATTGAACCAAACAGGATTAAGTGACTTGCTCAGGGTCACATAACTTCTAGGTATCTGAGACTGTATTTGAACTCAAGAAAATGAGTCTTTCTGACTCCAAATGCAGCACTCTATCCACTGTACCACCTATTCATACTATCTTTTTTAAATGGTGTAGCAGTAATAATAGTTAACATTCATATTATTCCAGAAAATATGCTAAGTACTTTACAATTATATTTAATTTTATCTTCCCAATAACTCATTGCCTTGAGGGCAGGGAATTGGATGGTGGTAAAAATATTTTCTTCTTCCCCTGAAAAATTATAAAATGAATAACAACTCTCTTTAGCTCTGAGCCCCCTTACTCTGACAAAATAACAGTTTTACCTCTCTCTCTCTCTCTCTCTCTCTCTCTCTCTCCCCTCCCTCATCCAAATGATCACATTTTGAAGATTCCATCTTTCTTCTCTTCCACTCCAGCAATTTTGAGGGGATGTTATTTGTGTGGATTTTTCAGTTCCATAAAAGCAAAGGGCAAAGAAGATATATAAGATGTCCTTACCATATATAAATACCAGAATTTTTATCTCCTGTGACCTTTATTCTTTCTTCTTCTTCCCCAATCCACTTCCTTGTTAGCCTGTGTCTTACTTCACTTCTAAGCATTTGACTACTACTACTACTATTACTGCAAAGAGCAAAGAAGCAGTTATCATGAGAGGATGATCATTTGAAAATCTGATCTCCACATGAATTGGCAAATAAGTGGAAATTTAGGGGATGGAGAATGGTTGAACAAGTTGTGGTATATGATTGTAATGGAATACTGCTGTGCTATAAAAAATAATAAGCAGGACCTAAAAAAATAATAAGCAGGATAATTTCAAAAAAACCTGGAAAAATTTACATGAACTGATACAAAAGAAGTAAGCAAAAGCTGGAGACATGTAGCCAATAACAGCATTATTGTACCACAAACAACTGAGAATGACTTAGCTATGATCCAAAGTAATCTCAAAGAAAAATCCACCTCCAGAGAGCTGATGTAGTCTGAATACTGTCTTCTCTCTCTCTCTCTCTCTCTCTCTCTCTCTCTCTCTCTCTCTCTTTCTTCTAATTTTCTTCCACAACATGACTAACATGGAAATATGCTTTACATGCTTGCAAGTGCAAGTTTTGCTTACTACCTCAAGAAGTAGGGAGTAAAAAGAGAGAGAGGGACAAAATTTGGAACTCAATTTTTAAAAAAGAATATTAAAAATTCTTTTTACATGTAATTGAGGAATAAAATACTATTAAAAAGATGCCCATAAGGAGTGGCTAGGTGGCGCAGTGAACAGACCAGCCCTGGAGTCAGGAGTACCTGAGTTCAAATCCAGACTTAGACATTTAATAATTACCTAGCTGTGTGGCATTGGGCAAGTCACCTAACCCCATTTGCCCTGCCCCCCAAAAAAAACTTAAAAAAAAAAGAGGATGCCCATAATCTTGCTCATGTACAGCAGGAAGACCTGGAAGCTTGGTGCACCAGGTTCAATTTTAAGAAACTGAAAGCTCAAAGGACTTGTAGAAATGATACATAAGGAGGTAATTACCTAATTACTGAACAAAAGGATATTTGTCTTACAAAATAAGCTTTATCAATAAGTTACTTTTAAATACAGAGTTCATCACTGTTAGTACTTTGTTTATAGATCAATAAGCACTTGACAGGGTCCTGAGCAGAAACATTTAAAGTAGAAGTGTTACTAGTCACTGACAACTAAAGATCAATAAGAAATGAAGACAAAGCATCCTACATTCCTAAGAATTGTTATGTTTTGTTTGTAACATTGACTCAGATTTTGTTTGTGGGCTAATTCTAATGGGTGTCTTTTAGTTGGCTCAATACCCTATTGATAAGGGATTGGAGAGCTTGGTTTTGAGTGAATATTGATCCGTAGGGATCTTCAACATTTTTTTTGAAGGTCCACATGTGAAAGGAGGTGCCCCAAATATCAAATCAATTTCCATCCATGTAAGAGCTGAGACACAGAGAGGTTACTTTTCCACCATGGGATAATAAATCATAAAGTTGAGAAAAGAATAGTCACCTTCAATACAGGGATAACTACTCCTTAGGTATTCTGGCATTGTGTGTGTGTGTGTGTGTGTGTGTGTGTGTGTGTGTGTGTGTGTGTGTGTGAGATCAATGGGAGGATGGAAAGATGGTAAATATTTTTAAAGCATTTTTAACTTTGCTTCAACTCTTCCAGGAATTCTAAACTTTTTTCAATATTGCATTTTGCTTTGAGGCTTTGCTTACAGATATTTTCAAGTCATTCTCCTGTCTTGAGCTTCCCTATACCATTATGGTGGGTTAGCTTATATTTCCAGCCTACTTCTTGATTTCGGACTTGATGTTCATATTAGGCTCTGTGTATTTCTAGAGGGAATGTCTGAACTGTGCTTTTGACCTCTTATATCCTTCTGGTCCTTTCACCGCACAGGTTGGACGCTTGTAAACTTGCAGTGCTTACAAAGACATACGATCCTGGCAAAGTCTGCTCACAGTCCTCCTGGTAGGAGTTCAAAGTTCCTGACCCAGGCTTGGTCTGGCAACTTGTTCCTAGTCAGGAGTTTCAGTTAAAAGCAGTTGGACTCATTCACTATTGATCTGCTAGAAGGCTCTGTCCATTCGAAGCAACTAGCTCGAGGCTCCCTTTTAGTCTGGGACTTCTGTCTTAATTATTCCACTGCAGGCTCTCATTGTAGGCTTTAGGTAGAAATGAGTGCCCGCTCCTGGGATTAATGTTACATGGTTACTATTTGCATACCAAACTTGTTCCTTATTCAGTATGTTGTTAAGATATCACTAGAGACAGTAATCATTCCTCTAGGATCTCTCCTCTCCATCCTGGGTCTATGATTCAGAAATGGGTAATGGGCAACATAGCCGCCAGATAGCACCCATTCCTACACTAGATAAGGGATCCCCTGGGATTGCTTCCTTTCCTGGTGCCCAGGCTCAACTCCCTTTCAGTCTTTGAGTCTGGGATATTCTGTCCATCAGGCTGCTAATCAGATCTAGCCTTCCTTTTCACTTTTACATTGGCAACCCTGCACATTCCAGGATCTCATCATCAATAGCAGCCTCCTCAAGATTAAATATCAACTCATCTCTTCTAAATTTCCATACTCTGAAACCCTTAGGAATCTCAGGCACACAGACATTGCTGGCAAATTTTGTAAATTTGGTATGTCCTTAACAATTTCCAATTTCATTCATCAGCTATGAGGGACAGAGTGATGGAGATAATATTGAGACATTCCCAATCTGAGTCTTCTGACTGAAATCTCTCCCTTGGTCTTTAGAGGGTGGCCAAAGTAAAGAGATTTATAGAAATATAGTATACAGTACAATACTCTTACACAGCCATATGACATAGTGGAAGAAGATAAGATTCAGATTAAAAGATGTTTCTGTTTTAAGAATTTTATTTGCTTTACAATATATATGGTAATGAGATCATCATTGTTTTAAAATTTAAATTACAAAGGTCACAAATTCTATGAAACAAGATGTTTTCTAATTCACTTGGCTCAGAGTTATCTACCAAAATGATTAAGCTATTTTTCTAGCCTTTATCACTAACAGGTAATTCTGCTTCCCCTGTGGCTTTTTATTAGATGATAGAGTTGGACAGAAAACCTGTGTTTACTACTCAATTTTAAAATTCAGTGCTTAAGTTTTAAATGCTGGGGGGGATGTAATTCATCTATAAAATGCTAATGATAGATAGGGTTAATAAAAGGTATTTCATTGAGATGGTATCTATGATACTTCCATTAGCTGCTTAAGAAATTAAGAGTAATAAGGCTAACACGAAAACCTAAAGAATTAAACCATAAGTCTGCAGAAAAGCAAAATAGACTTCTAAGGGAAGGCAATTGTTATATATCAAAAATATTAGGTATGAACTCCTAATTCTAGCTCTACAATAACTCTATTAGTAACTATGCAGAGCACAGTGGATTCTTCTTCCATTTTCTTGGCCTCCTTTTCCTTATCTAGAAAATGGGGGTTTTGGACAAGATCTCTGAAATCCCTTCCAGTATTTACATTCTATGACATTGTTAATGCTGTTGTTTAGTCAAATCTGACTCTTGGTGACTCCATAGGCCATAGTGGAGCAATACTGTCCCTAGCATTTTCTTGGCAAAGATACTGGAATGGTTTGTCATTTCTTTATTCTGGGAATTGAGGCAAATAGAGATAAATGATTTGCCCAGGGTCACATAACTAGTGAATATCTCAGGCTGGATTTGAACTCAGGTCTTCCTAACTCCAGGCTCAGCTCTCTCTCCATTGAATCACTTAGCTAACATTTACAGTTCTGTTAACTTCACAAAATGCTTTCCAAATATTATCTAATTTTAACATCCAACAACTCAGAGATAGAAGTACTATTATTATTATTATTATTATTATTCCCAAATCATTGTTCAATCATTTCAATCATGTCCAACTCTTTATGACCCCTAGTCTAATATCTTGGTAAAGGTACTACAGTGGTTTGCTAGTCCTTCTCCATTCATACAGATGAGAAAACTGAAGGAAAGTTAAGTGAGGCTTGCCCAAACCTCATAGCTTGTAAATGCCTATCTGTCAGATCTATGGAGAAGGGAAGAATTTTTGACCAAATAAGAGAAAGAATAGCATGAGATACAAAAAATGGACAATTTTGATTATATTAAAAAGATTTTACATCAATATAACCAATGCAACCAAGATTAAAGGAAAACAGAAAACTGGGGGAAAATTTACAGCAATTGTCTCTGTTAAAGGCCTAATTTTTCATATGTATAAAGAATTGAGTCAAATTTATAAGAATGCAAGTCATTTTCCCAGTTGACAAATGGTCAAAGGATATGAAAAGGCAGTTTTCAGATGATGAAATCAAAGTTGTCTATAGTTATATGGGAAAAAAAATTGTTCTAAATCATTGTTGATTTAAAAAAATACAAATTAAAAAAAAACCCTGAGATGCTACCTCTTACATAGCAGATTGGCTAAAAATGACCAAAAAGGAAAATGATAAATGTTGAAGAAGATGAGGGGAAAATTGGCACATTAATGAACTGTCAATGGAGTGCTGAACTGATCCAACAGTTCTGGAAAGCAATTTGAAACTATACACAAAGGGTAATCAAACTGTGTATACCCTTTGAACTAGCAATAACACTACTAGGTCTGTATTTCAAAAAGATCATAAGGGGTGGCTAGGTGGCGCAGTGAAAAGAGCACCTGCCCTGCAGTCAGGAGTACCTGAGTTCAAATCTGGCCTCAGACACTTAATAATTACCTAGCTGTGTGGCCTTGAGCAAGCCACTTAACCCCATTGCCTTGCAAAAAAAAGAAAGAAAGAAAAAACCTAAAAAAAAGATAAGAGAAAGAAAAGGACCTATATGTGTATGTACAGAAAATTTTATAGCAACTTTTTTTGAGGGTGGCAAAGAATTGGAAATTAAGATGATGTCCATCAATTGGGGAATTGTTAATCAAGTTGTGATATATGAATTTAAGGAATACTAATGTAAATATGAAATGATGAGCAATATGGTTTCAGAAAAAACCAGGAAAGAATTAAATGAAGTGATGCAAAGTAAACTAAGAAGCAGGAGAACATTGTATATAGTAGCAGCAATATTGTGTAATGATCAACTATGATAGACTTAGTTCTTCTCAGCAATACAATGATCCAAGACAATTTCAAAAGCTTATGATGGAAAATGCTATCTCAAGAGAAAGAACTGATGGAATCCAAATGCAGATCAAACTATACTATTTCTGCTTTTTTTTTTTATGGCTTTTTTTCCCTTTTGGTTTATTTCTTCTTTCACAACATGACTAATATGGAAATATGTTTTATATAATTGCACATATAAAGCCTATATCAAATTACTTACCATAATAGGGAGGGAAAAGGAAGGAAAGGATGAAAATTCAGAACTCAAAATTTTATTTAAAAAATGTTAAAAATTGTCTTTACATACAGTTGGAAAAAATAGTTTTAAAAGAATGCTAATATTCGATCATGAACAAATCATACAAATAATCAAAAATAAGTAAACTCATTTATCCAAGCAAAGCAGCAAAAAATTTTAAAGAAGTTATACAGAGGGCGGCTAGGTGGCATAGTGGATAAAGCACCAGCCTTGGAGTCAGGAGTACCTGGGTTCAAATCCGGTCTCAGACACTTAATAATTACCTAGCTGTGTGGCCTTGGGCAAGCCACTTAACCCCAATTTGCCTTGCAAAAACCTAAAAAAAAAAAGAAGTTATACAGATAAAAAATATAGCAAAGAATGTATACAATTGTGAAAGAGCTCATTACTAGGAGATTCGAATAGGATGAGATCTCTGCTCAAACTAAGAGAAAGAAAGAGCAATCTGACCCAAGGGAAAGTCCTATCTCTGATGTCTCTATAGAGGCCACATTTACATCAAGGGTATTCTTCTTTTTTGGTAAGGTAATGGGACTAAGTGACTTGTCCAAGGTCACACAGATCATTTTTAAGTCTGAGGCTGGATTAGAACTCAGGTCCTCCTCACTCCTGGGTTGGTGTACTATCCACTGAACTAGCTACCCTTAATCAAGGATATTCTAAATAACTGTCTTCCTCCACATATCTGCAATTTCCAAATCTTGCTTTCCCTCCCGAAGAGTATCTGAACCACACGTGTCTCTTTTCCCAAAAAACTATGGCATCTATCCAAATGCCTACACAGGAACAAAGCATTGCCTAAGCATTGTCTTCATTAATTAGGAGTCACATTTCTTTCTGAATATGCAACACATAAAATATCCCAAGGTGGTTAAAAGGCAGGGTTACAGTTCTTAATCATAAAAATTTGGGGACCAGAAATAGAAAAATACTAAAAATGTATAGGTATAAAGAAATGCTCTTAAAAAATCATCATTAGCTAAACAAGGTTGCCAGGCAACAAAATAAAGAATATTATACATTATATTTTTCTTGCTTCCTACTACCTCTTTGTTTCAGCTTCTCCTTTGACATGGAATCTTGCCTTTAAGGGAATTCTAAGCCTCCATGATGTTATGTTAATTAATATAAGTATCAATAAAAGTAATAATCACTTAATGAGGATGTTGTATAGCTGGATCATTCAACAAACTGTCAATTATTACTTTACAATCCCTTTTAACATATATATATATATATATATTACTTTACAATCCCTTTTAACATATATATATTACTTTACAATCCCTTTTAACATATATATATATTATATATATATATAGTATATATATATATATATATATACTATATATATATATATATATATATATATAGCTGGTACTACACAACTCTAAAAAATTGATAACTGGTCAATTCAGTTTTTTGACCTCTAAACCGAAGGGTCTTTTTTATCTTAATGATTCTGCAAAAAAAAGATATATTTTATGTAGATCCATAGTTGTATGAAAATTTGTATACCTGTGCCTACAGAACTCCAAAAAGATTTGTTTTTAAATATATGTAGATAGATAGATGAATAGATAATAAACATGATATGTCTGTATAATTAATAGTTGATCAATTCAGTCAGCCAAATGATAAATTTGGTAAAATATTAATAAAAACAGTTTTTTAAAACTAATTGACTAGTAGCTTGATTTAATTGACTATGTATTTGCTGAGGTGACCTGTCAATCCCCAGAGGGAATCATAAAGATAGCCAAAGTTGTCTACTCTTTGTTGGTACCAAAATTTCAACTTGACAAGCAAAAGATAATCATATTACAATTTCACCTCCCAAGTCACTATAAATGTCTCATTATGTCACCAGAAAATATTTGTTTTAATACCTTGTTCTTTTCATTATTCATTCCATAGTGCTTTTAAAAATTACTTTAGGGGTGGCTAGGTGTCATAGTGGATAAAGCACCGGCCTTGGAGTCAGGAGTACCTGGGTTCAAATCCGGTCTCAGATACTTAATAATTACCTAGCTGTGTGGCCTTGGGCAAGCCACTTAACCCCATTTACCTTGCAAAAACCTAAAAAAAAGCAAAAAAAATTACTTTATAAGTGATGATTTAATTCTCTACATGGAGGACCAAAAATGGGATATGCCTCAGATTATGCTAAAGAGATGAATAGTTTATTTCAAAATGTTATTGAAAAATTAGAAATCTTAATACTTGTGACACTATTATTAAAAGAACTCCCAAACTGAAGTGTGGGTTCTTTTTTTTCTAATTAAATCATTAAAAATATCTGACAGTGAAAATTATATTGATATAGCTGTATCATGTAGCAGAGATGCCTCTAGTCTGAAGGGTTGGGAGATAAGATAGGTCCTGGGAGACAAGTGTCAGAGTGATGGCTGGTAGTAATTATTTGGGAGACTATTGCACCCTTCAGCAATTAGAGGCCAGGCAAGGTCCCAGGATGGTGTTGGAATCAGGGAATAAGATCATCTCTCCTCCAGCTTAGTGGTCTGTTGGTGGGAGTAGTTTATTTGGAATTGAAAGACATAAATTCTAATTCTGCCTCAGACATTGTCTGTGGTTTCCCAGTGTCACTAAACTTCTCTCAATCTCCGTTGAGACATATGTGAAATGGGATAAAAGTAGAACTTACTTATAATGGTTATTATGAAGATCAAAGGAGTTAAAATATGCAAAGCACTTTTCAAACTTATACTATATAAATATGGTTATTGATTTTATTACTTTCACTTGATGATTCCATCTGAGATAAATTCCCATTTCTCCAAGTTCAAATTCCTAGATTCGGAGAGAGTGGATTTCAGAGGGTTCAAAGAAAGTATATATAAGCTATCACAGGCTAAAATTCTACAAGGGAAATAAGTCCAAGAGGGAGAGATTTAAAGATTTAGTTCCAAATTACTTAAAATGTAAAATGAGAGGTAGATGAGAAATTGTTAGTTTTACACCTTCTTCCTTTGGTATTTCTATTATTTTCTTGAAACTCTTCTGAGCCTTGGGTTAATTGGCTTGATATAGTGAAGAGATTATTAGAAATGGAAAGAGGAGCCAGTACTTTTCCCCAACCTCAAAAAGGACTCAATAAGAGATGCTGACAGAATGAAAGCAGAAATAGATTAATGGAATTTAGTTGCCTTAAATTAGCTTAGAGTAAAAGATTACTGATTGGGACAGATGAGTAGTAAACTAAATAAACTATGGTATCCTTTGTGCACTAAGCAGAGCAAGACAAATATATTTGTTTTACTTGATTGTCAAGGGCAGAATTAGGAGCAATCAATAGGTGGAATTTGTAGAGAGGTTGATTGAGTCAATATAAAGGAAAACTTCCTAGTAATTAGAACTCTCCAAACAGAATAGGATGACTTAGAAGACAGTGGGTCACTGGAGGTCTTTAATCAGAGGCTCAATGACTGCATGAGGCTTCGATGCTTTAGAGAAGATTCCTATTCTTGTACAGGTTGGATTTGGCCTCTGAGGTTTCTTCCAACTCAGATTCTGTGAATCTAAAAAATTGCTTAATCCTTCTGGACTCATTTCCTCATTTATAAAATTATTATAAAATAGGTGACTTTTTAAGAGTCTCTAAATCCTAAATGTAATTCTAAATGTTAATGTCTTTATGAATTTGAGATAATATACAATGACCCCTTGAGAGCATGGTAAGAGAAGCATCTTTTGAACTATATTTAGAGGCTTTGGGCAGATCTGTCTGAATCACCTGGATATCAATTATTCAAAGGTGACTGCAGAAGAAAACTACTGAGTTCTTGATTTGCTGAGCTTGTAGGGAAACACAAGATAGCAAAATTATGGGCACAGGCAGACTTTTCAGGCTCAGATTCATACCTCTAATAAAATAGTATAAAACCTGGAATGTAAATCACATTTCACTGAAGATTTAAAACAACTCTAGAATCAGGATTAGCAGGAACATAAAACTATATCTTACTATATCTAAAATGCAGTTAGAAAATGACTTCTTGAGCTATAAACTTGATGAGTTTATTCTTCTCATTAGAGCATATTAAATACATAGAGTTAGAGCTGGAAGAAACCTTATTGCCAGCCTACCTAATCCTACCTCTTAAGTTTACTAATGAAAAAATTGAAACAAAAAGGGGTTAAAAATCTGTCTAAGATAACTAAATGGCTTGAGGGATATTATACTGAGTCTGGAGTCAGGAAGATTCATACCAGCTATGTGACCCTGGGCAAGGCATTTAACCTCTAGTCTGCCCCAGTTTTCCCAACTATAAAATGGACATAATAATTAAAATCACACTTTCATTCCAAGATTATATTTGTAAAATACTTAGCACTATTCTAGCATATCATCATCATCATCCATATGTATTGACATAATAAATTATGCATATATTAGAGTGAATATACACATATATATTCACTCTGACAAAATAACTGTTGGCACAGAGGAGATGTGACTTGATCAGTTCCTAGAAAGCATATAATTTAGTTGGAGATAACACAATTAAACAATTCATTTAGTACAATGGAACAGTATAAATGCTTATTTGGGTTAGAATCTATTATAATAGCTTAATTAAAATTTTTGGATTCCTGAAATTTATAATTGTCTAGTAATTTACATTTTCCAAAGCACTCTTGAACCTCACAGTAAGTCAATGAGGAACTAGAAAGCATTGTTATGTCTTGTTTAAAGAGGAAAAAATTAAAGCCAAAGAAGAGGTGCTGGAATTAGAACAAAGGTCTCCTGCTTCCTTGTTTGGCTTCCCTTCATTCACCATACTGTCTCTCAGTGATTTCTGTAATCAGGAAATTTCATGTAGACTAGGTCAGTAAATATCTTCCAGTATTGCCCGGTATTACTCAATTGTAGATGAACAGCCCAAATTTCCCCCCTCAGAGCTTTTTTATTTTTCATTTAACAGGTTCAAATTCTACCTCAGAAACTTAATAGGTTTGTGAGCAATTCATGTAACCTCTTAGTTTCAGTTTGCTCATCTGTAAAATGAGACGGTTGAACTTGACCTTTAAGATCCCTTCTGGTTCCAAATCTGTGTTTTATGATCATATGTGGATAAGGAGACAGTGGCATGTAGTGGGAAAGAATTTGAACTCTGCTGAAATGCATTTATTTCATGGTTCTATTACTACATGTGCAACCTTGGAAAATAATCTGGGACTCAATTTCCTTTCCTGAAATTAGAAGGCACTCTGCTATCTTATAAGGTTCATTCTAGCTCTCAAAACTATGATGAGCTTAAAACCCAGTCATAGTAACAGATCACACATCAATAGTTCTTTAAAGTTTGCTATCTCATTTGAAATGTACAAAAACTAATTCAAATAGATGCTATGCTGGCATCCATTTTACAAAAAGAGGAAAGTTAAGGAAGTTAAATGACTTGCCCAGATTCTTAAGAGGAGTAAATTGAGGCAAGATTTGAGACCAAATGTATCTCCACTTCTAACACTTTATCCACTATGCCACGTTGCCTCTTACTAGCTCAATTAGATAAATGTGAACATACTTGTTCACAATTAAAGCCCAGGAGCAGCTTTTATCTTACTGAGGTAAACTGTGAGGGAGAGAGGGATCAAACCTCTTTATTATCAGCTTCTGAAGTCAGTCAGATTCCTTGTTTGCACCTATACTAATGAAGAGAGTAGCACTCAAATGACTCTGACTTTAGAATTAGTGCTTATTATTTCCTAAATTTAGTTGATTATCTATCATCTTCAGGTTCTCTTCTTTAGCATAGAGAACTAAAATTTCATCATGGATTGCTTTTGGCAACAGCCAGTGAATAGGGGGCTGCTACTGACTGCAAGTCTAATTTTACTTAGAAATAATTAAGATATAAATTATATTAAAGATGATAAACCCACAAAACTAAATGCTGCAATAGTTATTATCTATTCATATTTAGTTTACAGAATATGAAATGGGTATAAAATAAAATATAGTGCTTAGAGTGCTTTTAAATAATAACATAATTGAATCTTAATAAGCTCATTACTTTCCACATCAAAGATTAACAAGGATGTTGTTCATTTTCATCTTTATTAAATGTGTTTGTAAACATTATGTATGTATTTTTATTAACATCAATTTATTTGTAGCTTTATTTTTGTTTAGCTAATCCAGAAGTTTTAATGAAAGGACAGTCAGAATTTCCTAATTAAGGTATGAGGTTAGGCGGAGAGGTATGTCATATAGGGAAAGATTTCTGAATTTGGCATCAGGAAGACTCAGGTTCAAATCCTACTTTAGATACTTAACAATTCTGGAAAGAAATTTAATTTCTCTAAGTATCAATTCCTCAACTAAAAATAACAGTACCTATTTCATAGGCGTGTTGTCTGGGTCCAATGAAAAACTCTTTGTGAAACAGTTCGCAAATCTTATAGCATCAAATAAATGTCAGCTATTATTATTATTATTTTCTATCAGTAGCATAACCTGTAGCCCAGCAGGATACAGTTAATACCCTATCCTCTGAGGTTCCATAGATCAAAGATGCCTTCTCTAAAACTTAGTTTGCATTGTCTTAGAGCTACTTAGGCTTTCAGAGGAACCTCAGAATTCATCTCAAGTCTAGGTCTCTGCAAATGAGAGTAAAAGAGACCTCAGATCCCCCTAAAAGCTCAAAGACTAATAATGTAAGGTGTGTGTTGTTCATGTAGTTTATCTATGTCCATATAGTTCTGTCTAGATGTGGCTCACAAAGTGTCATTCTCATGTCCCTTACCCCCCCTTCTCCAAGGAAGTTTGACTTTTGAGGAGAGGAAACAAGAAATTGGCATCAGAAGCTGACCCCTCTGCTTTCCTCAAAGAAAAAGTACTGGGCTTACTTACCTTTCCCTCTAAATATTGTTAGTCTAATGGGAAATAATTTCTAAGTTCAAGGTAAGCTATTGATCATTAGCTCTCTTTTTTATAGGGGTTTTTTTTTTTGGTAAGGCAAACAGGGTTAAGTGGCTTGCCCAAGGCCATACAGCTAGGAAATCATTAAGTGTCTGAGGTCAAATTTGAAAGTATGCCTTCCTTCAGAGAAAAAAATTGGAAAATATGTCTCATCCCTCTCAAAAATGGAAGTCAAAAATGAGAATATCTCTATAGGAGAGTCTTAATTTCACCCCACAAAAAAGGGCCAAAACAAAAAAAAAATGCCCATAGAAATCCATAACTAATCAAGACAGTACCCTTTCAGCAATAAGAAATCTTAACTTTCTCCTAGCCTCTAGCACCACTTTGTAATTGAAACTTGCTGGGAAAAAGAGATACACTGGGATTGCCAAAGAGACTACATTTTCCACAATATTTTCCAAATAATTTCTATTAGTTGAAGGCCAAGTTTCATGTTTGTTCATCTACATTATGGCTCTGACATTTACTATACCTCCCATTCTATAACTAAGTTTCTTCCTCTTCTCTTCAGAAGGTTGAGATTAAAAACTTTTACTATTATACCACTGTCCCTTGTCACTTGGGTCCGTTCACTAGAGCTACCATCTCTGTCCCAAAAAATTTTACTGCTTTCTCCCCACATTTGTCATTACCTTCACTGAGAGGCATTTGAGAAGATATAAGCAAACTCCAACCAGGTACCCATGTTCATTCGTTAGAATGAGTGCAACTAAGGCGAAATTAGTCCTGAGTGCAACTTAAGCCAAATTAAAATGTAATTCCTATAGGATTTTAATGTTTTTGTATTAATATAAAATAAACATGTAGGGGGTTTTCTAAGTCAATATATGGACTCCAGGATCCTTATACATGATTTTGTGGCCCCCATTTCCATTTGAGTTTAATACCACTGCTTTGGGCAACTAGGTAAGAGTACTAACCTGGAGTTAGGAAGACTTATCTTCCTGAATTCAAATCTGACCTTAGATACTTATTAACCTTGTGATGGGCAAGTCACTTAACCCTGTTTACCTCAGTTTTCTCATCTGTAAAATGAGAAAAGGAAAAGACAAACCACTCCAGTATCTTGGCCAAAATGTAAAGGGTGCAACAAAGAGTTGGACACAACTGAAAAACAATTGACCAACCACTGATCCAGATGATATCATCTATCTGTGGTCAGTTCTTTCTCTATATGATAATGTTGATCTGTCTGTCTGTTCCTTTGCCACTGTGTGTGTCTCTACCTGGTCCAAAGAAATCATCCCAAAGACCAGGTTTCAATCATCTTGATAAGATTCAAATGAGTCAAATATTATTTCATCCAAGGGTACCCTACTACCCCATCAAGGTGATTTGATCAAAGTTCCAAATGAGGATATTTTAGCTCTCAAGGACACATAATTAAAGTCTCAAAGGCTTTATACTGTGACTCTCTTGTCACTCTCTACACTAGAAAATGGTATTTTAATTTTCTCCTTTTATGTATATTGCTAAAGAAGTAGGGCAAGGAAACTTTACATTAAGAGTCACTTTTGGCCCTCAGTTTGATTTCACAGACTTCATGGAGTAATATTTTCTTAATTAGTATAGCCGAAGCACCAAAGGGGGAATAGCATGTCTCTTCCATTGAGTAGACCTTATCAAGATTTAACATTAATTCAGAGATAACACACTAAAGACCACATCTAAGCAAAAGATAATGGGACCTCTGACTCATTCTTTGAAATTGAAATCACTTTTCCTTTTCCTCTCTTTCCTTTTGTCTTTCTATTTCTCTCTGTACATTTGTCTTTCCTCATTGATCTACCTCCCATCTCTCCTCTTTTTTATCCCTCTATATTTCTTCTTTCTTTTTGTCTTTATATCTTTAACTGACCATAGTTTGGAACTGATTTATAATTTTTATAATGCACTAAATCAATTTACATTTTTATTAATATCTTTTTGCTTTAATATCACTTTAATTTTCTTCTAACAAATTATCCCTTGTCACAAAAAAGAGAGAAATGGCAGCTCAACAAAAGCACCCCCAAATTAGTCAAATCTTCCACCATATGCAATATTTAATACCTCTAATCCCTAATTTCTGCACAAAAAATCTGGTCTCAACTCTGTTCTGAATAATATATCTGAATGTTTTTGACATTGTCCTTATCAAATCAAGTTTTATGTCTTTCTTGAAAAACAAATAAGATGAATGTTCTATATTCTAAAGAGGGAAAATACTAAATTATGTTGTTTTCTATATAGGGAGCTCAATTGTTGGTTTTTGTTTATTTGTATGTTTTTTATTAATTTTATTCCTGTAGGTCAATATCCTCTGACAGAAATAAAAATATGTCTACCCCTCCTATACAAAAAAATGTCAGTGACTCCCTTAGACTTCTTTATTTTAGTTAGTGGTTATGGAATGGAATAGTTATGATGACTGCTAGTCTTAATATCTACAATATAGGAAATAAATGAGTCAAAAATATATTAACAAAAGCTTAATTGTTGATGGAGTTGTGAACTGATTCAACCAAACTGATTATATCCTTTTTTAAAATAGATATTTTATTTTTCCAAATACATGTTATGAAAGTGTTTACAACATTCATCCATATACATATGTATATTTTTAAGTTACAAAATTTCCTTCCACCCTCCCTTCCCACCCCCCTCCTTTCAGTAGTCAATCAGGTTAACATTGTACATACACATTTTTGATAAAGATGTTTACAGATTAGTCATTTTTGGTATGAGTAATTAGGATTGAGAGAAACAGATATATAAGAAATATTTTTTATAAAGTATTCATCAGATTCTGAAGGGTTTGTTTATTTTTTAGTTTTTGGTCTTGTTTTATTTTTTCTTCCTTCCTCCAAATAGGGATAGCATTGCCCCATAGTCGGTCTAATACAGTTGTCCTAGCTCTCTGGACTTCTAAGAGGAGTTGCTTCCATCAAGGTTGATCATCTCATAATAATGTTGTAATTGTGTACATTGTTCTCTTGGTTCTGCTCTCTTCACTCAGCATCAGATCCTGTAACCTATTCCATGCCTCTTTAGAGTCCAACAATTTATGGTTTTATAGAAAAATAAATATTCCATAGTATTCATAACTTGTTTGACCATTCCCCAATTGATGGGCATCCCCTCAATTTCTAGTTCTTTGCCAATACAAAAAAAGAGCTGTTATGTTGAAACATGTGGGACTTTCCCCATTTTTTATGATTTCTTCTGGATACAGGCCTAGCATTGGAATTGCTGAGTCAAAGAAAATGCTCTTTGGGCATGGGTGATCATACCCTTTGACCCAGCAATACATTACTAAGCCTATATGTAAAAATAAATGATTAAAAAATGAGAAAATCCCACATGATCAAAAATATTTCTAGCAGCTCTTTATGCAATGGTAAAAAAAAATTAGAAATTGAGGGGATGTCCAACAATTGGAAAATGGCCAAGCAAGTTATTGTATGAATTCTATGGAGTACTATTGTTCTATAAGAAGCCACGAGAGAAGCAAGGAAAGAATTACATGAACTGATGCTAACAGAAGGGAAATGAACCAAGAAACACTGTACACATTAACAACAACATTATGAATTGTTCAAAGTATGATGGATGCAGCTCCTCTCAGGAACTCAGAGATCTGGGATAACCCTGGGAGACCTGTTATGGGCAATGCCATCCACATCCAGAGGGGAAAAAACAAAAACAAAAAAACAAAACCACAGATTCTGAATTTAAACTATGTTCACCTTTCTAAAAGTTTTCATGTTTTTCTTTCCTATCTCATGGTTTTCTTCCTTTTCTCTTATTCTTAATTCCCTCTTGCACAAAATGACTAATATGTAAATGTGTTGAACACAATTGTACAGGTACAACTTTTAACAGACTATTTGTGATGGGGGAGGGGGGAGAGAAAGGGAGAGGGGGAGGGAAAGGGAGAGTGGTAGAAAATTGTTTAACTTAAATTTGCAAATGGATCAATGTTGAAAAACAACCATAGCATGTAATTGAAAAAACAAAATAAAATATAAATTAAAAAAGCTAAGATAATGAAATGAGGCCAAAAATAACCCATGTTTATTAAAAGTGATGGTTGGGAAGAAAACTAGAAGATAATTTCTCAAAGTCTTGGTTGTAACTATTTCCCAACACTCAGAGCTGCTCTAAAAAAGAGAAAAGGAATTGTAGGAAACAGAATCTGGGCACTCCTGTGAATGATGAACTACAAAATTATTCTTGAGGGTTAGGAATTGAAAACATACATATGAATGGGAAAGAAACTAAAAGATGAAAGGAAATTCCAGAGGGTCTACAAAAGGAATAGAAACTTGTGAAAGAGGAGATAGAAATGAGGGAGGTAAGCAAGCAACACCATTAAAGTCCACTTTATGCAAAGAGATTGGCATCAGGTGGGGGTAGTGCCTTCCCACAGGGTCTTGCATTCAATGGCACAAATGACCACTATAAGGAAAGTGTGATAATATGTAAGGTAACATAATTCTTCTTGTGCAATTTTAATTCCTCTTCAACGATTTTTGCACCCAATACTCAATATGTAAATTCATTTCTGATTGCTTCTAATTCCTATACAAGAGGTTTTAGACCAGATAGGGAATCTATAGAACCACGTTTGAGTTCTTGTTCTCTTAGTTCCTCATCTGTTAAAGCAAAATCACAGTCATATACTAACTACTCAGGGAGTAGTAGAGAATAGAGATATTGTAGCAGTGAGACAACAATATTTGTTGAGCATTGAGGAATCACTATTGGACTCACAGGAGCTGGATGACTCCAACAGTGCAATCTGAACCAGATTAATTCTGGGAGAATTTGACCTCTAGTAATATTCAATGATTTTAAATGCCCAACTTTAGTCCCCCACGGATGATCTTAATTATAGAAAATTAGATTATGGGTCATAGTCTAGGAGTTCCTCAAAAGGGAGAAACAAAAAAAGCATAATGAGATAGGTCCTTCATTCTTATACATATATAAAATAGCATAGATTAATAAAATAGGATTCAGGAAACGGTCAGACCTCAACTTATAACTACTGGTACAATCTAGGAGGATTATACTTAAATTTGATCATAACATGAAACACTTTGCTGGATTGCTGACTAAGTATTTTTCTTTTTGCATTTGCTCAGCAATATCTCCATTGAATATCCTCTGGCAAGCCAGGCCAGGAAATTAAGTTCCTCTTATTCTCATTTGTCAAGGATATTTCCAATGCAAAAGGTCCCCTACCACAAGCCCCAACTCATGTGGACCAAGATTCCCAGATTCAATCTCACAACATCATTTCCATGCCTTGATTTATCTGTCTGGTGTAGAGGAAGCCCAATCACTTAAGATCAGGAAGATACAAACACAAAAGAGGCAAAGATAATTGGAGACCTGAGTCAACCCCCGCCATCCCCATAAAGTTTGCCCCTCATTCTCAAAGAAGCCCATGACATCAGGGAGGTGATGCCATGACAAGCACTTGATCTGAGTTGGGGGTGGGTAGAGTGTGCTAAGTCACAAGCCTCACTTTTTCCTCCAGAGTCATATGGATCTAGTGGCCAGATAAAAATCAGGATGACTGGAGATGGCTCTGGATATGAGGCAGCCAGGGTTAAGTGACTTGTCCAGAGTCACACATATAGTGTCAGTTGTCTGATGTTTCAAACTCTGGTCCTCCTGACACTGTGGCCAGGGCTCTATTAACTGCACCATCTAGCAGCCGTCACCTGTAGAATATTGGGGAGGTGAATATCCAATCTTCACTGTAGTCCTGTGATGCCACTTAAAAAATCATAGCTGAGAAGGCAAATGGAAAGGAAAAGAGAAATAGAAGGGCCAGTAACCCACTTTGGAAAGCTCAGCAGTCATTCAAAGTACGAATTGTTTAGCCCTGATTCAGAATCAATCAATTCATCAATAAACATTATTAAGTGTCAGATTATATATACATATATATATATATATATATATATATATATATATATATATATACACACACACATATGTCGATAGATACACAGAGATAGATATAGTCTGGTACTGTGCTGAACAACAGGGGATACAAATAGAGGCAAAAGACAGTCAGTCCCTGCCTAAGAAAGAACTTACAATCTAATGGTGGGGGTAACAATATGCAAATAAATATATACAAAGTATGATATATACAGGATAAATAGGAAATAATTAACTGAGGGAAGGCACAAGAATTAAGAGGGATTGGGGAAGGCTTCCTGTGGAAGGTGGGATTTTAGTTGAGAATTAAAGGAAGCCAGGAAGGTCAGTAGTTGGGAGCAGAGCAGGGAGAGCATTTCAGGAATGGGGAAAAACCAGAAAAATGGCAGAAGCCAAGTGATAGACTGTCTTGTTTGTAGAACAGCCAGGAGGCCAGAATCACTGGATAGACTAATATAGGTCAGGGAATAAGGAATAAGAAGACTCAAAAGGTTGGGAGAACCTAGGTTAAGAAGGATTTTGAATACCAAACAGAACATTTTATATTTTATCTGAAGGAAATAAGAAACCACTGAAATTTAATGACAAATTTACAACAGGGTGACATGATTAGACTTGGGTTTTAAGTCAGATTCACCAGTAGTGTCTATTGCAGTAATCCAAGCAAGGTCAAAATACCTTCTGAATGACAAGTAATCAGGGAATGTCTACATCTGCTGTATGTTAATAGACATTTATTAAGCACCTACCACGTTCCAAACACTCTGTGAAATACTGAGAATGCAAAAAAAAAAATAAACTTCTCAAAGAGTTAATAGTCTTTATTACATCTGTAAAGTACTTTGTATTCTATAAATACAACTTTCGTTATTTTGATTCCCATAAGCTTTTTTTGTCTTTGATCTTTTTAAAAACAGTATTGATAGCTTTTATTTTTACATCACCTTCATTTCCAGGTATATCCTCTCCCCTCCTCACAGGGCCACCCTTGTAGCAAATAATGTAAGAGAAAGGGAGGAGAGGGAGAAACAGTTCAGCAAACAAACACAATCAGCCTAATTTGACGGAATATTCAATACTCCACACCCATAGTCCCCCACACTTGGAAAGAAGACAGATAGGTACATTCTTATGCATGAACTCCTAGGATTATATGCTTAGCAATGTAATCTCTGGGTCAAAGAGTTCTAACATTTAAGTAATGTTTTTAACATAATTCAAAATTGCTTTTCAGAATAACTAGGTTAATTCAGTGCAGCCAATAGTGTACAAGGAGAAGGAAAAAGGGAATAAACATCTAAAGAGAATTTATGTGCCAGCCACTATGCCAAACACTTTTTAACAAATATTATTCATTTGATGCTAGTGGGTCTACCTTTCCACATCTCAAGATGGAAGACTTCCATTTTGCCACCTTGCTGTCTCTGGAGTGAAACCCAGGTGCTTTTGATTAGCATTTTTCTTATTAATAGTGACTTGGAGCCATGTTTCATGATTTCCATGTATTCCTCCAGATAGAAAAGGAATGAATATAAAATAAGATTTTGTGTGTGGCATTACTACTTCATTATTAGCCTTCAAATACCTTGATATACTACCACTGGGTCAATTTTATAAGGCTTTTAAATAAAATGTGCAATGCTCTTTTAACACCCTGTTTTCTTGATTATAACAGCTTGATAGAAGTAGAACAAAATTTAGGGACAAAGAAAAAAAAAAGAATGGCATTTAATTTATAGATCAACCAACTGGAGAGGATAAATATGTGGATAAATTGCAATCATTCTCTATATTTAAAAGGTTATTATGTATTTTTATGGTAAATTCCTTCATTATAGTAAAATAAAGAAATAGGGTCCTTCTAGGTGGCACCTAATTGATTTACCTGATTCCATAGTAGTGTGATGTAGATGGAGCACTGGATTGGAAGTCAAGGGACTTGACTTCTAGTCCCAGCTCTGATAATTCCTAAATGACAAAAATAGCATTCATATAGTACTTTAAGGTTTGTACATACCTTATAAATATTACCTCATTTATTCTCATAAACCTATGAGGTAGGTTATCCCCACTTTATAGATGAGGAAACTGAGGCAAACTAAGACTAAGTGACTTTCCCAAGGCAAGTAAAAAATATCTAAGGCAGTATTTGAATTCAAACCTTTTGACTTCATCTCTAGAGCTTTGTTATCCCCCCATTCTAGATGTCCATCTCTAGAATGCTACAATGGAAATAATATTGAATCAACTCATAGGAGCTGACTGGTATGACTTTGGGCAACTCACTTCACCTCCATAAACTGTGATTTTCTAATCTATATATCTGTATAATCAAACCTCAGATGTAACTGATAAAGCAAGTTGAGTTGCCAATGTGCTGGGTTGGGGTAGACTCCCTTCATAGAAATGGGGCTTTCTGCTTCTTCTTCCCTCAGACAAAGCTTTCTTTTAAAATGTTAAATGCCCAAAGTGGCAGCTGCCAATGGTTTGAAAGAGAAAGTGGCTTACTCAAGCTTTGTCCATTTATAGTTCTTTTCAGTTCATATTAGCTCATATCTTTAACTCCTATTTAGTATTCCAGCTCTACTGTAGGCCCCTGGGCTATCCCAGACCCACCATGGCTGCTGTTCCCTGGCCATCTTCTTGTAGGGTCTTATGCTTTGTCTTCCATCCTGATGTTCCATGCCGTCTATCCTGCAACCCGGACTTCTGATTGGTCAGCATTCACCATAACAAGACCAATCCAAGCCCAACACCCTACTGTTCCCTGACTATCTTTATGACATACCCTACATACATAGTAACACCCCCCGCAACTCCATGAACCATTCCTGTGATTTCTCTGACCAAAATGTCCTTTCCAGGTCACTACATCTCACTATTTGTTTTCTTCCTTTAATAAAGTCCTTAAGGTAGGGTCTCTTTTGCTTTCTGTCTTTGTATGCTCAGTGCTTAGACCTATTAATGGCCAATCAGTGAGAGTAAGGGCGGTTTGAGTTTAAAGGCACATCAAGTAACTCCATTGTAACCCCACTAGGTTGTTTTTTTTTTTTGCAAGGCAAATGGAGTTAAGTGGCATGCCCAAGGCCACATGGCTAGGTAATTATTAAGTGTCTGAGGATGCATTTGAACTCAGGTTCTCCTGACTCCAGGGCCAGTGCTTTTATCCACCGCACCACCTAGCCACCCCCCACTAGGTTTTATTAAAGCCTGGTTTTCCAGAGCTATACATTTCTTTACAAATCATAAATGAAAACTACCTGAGACAAAAGAGTTAATTGTCCTAGTTTTTTTTTGAAAACAAAAAACAAAGGTAGAATAAGTAGAAGGAAAAAACTTAGTCCTCAAATCCAAAGCTATAATGCCAAGTATAAACAATCACAATTTATGTTCCTTTGGACACCTACATTTAAGGGTATGATCCCCCAAGTAGTCAGAAGGAAGAGGAGAAAATAGCAGCATTACCCTACTGGAATTAGCCAATTGTATCCTGGGGGGGGGGGGGGGTCAGCTACTATTACTCACAGATTGTTTAGTCCTTTGTTCTCAAAGAGGGGCAATGACATCAGGAGGAGGATATCTTGACTTGCAAGTGATTTGAATATAAGTGAGGCAGGATTGTGTAGTCATCAGCCTTGCTCTCTCTTCCAAAATCATCTGAGTCCAGTGGGAAGACTTGGATCAGGATGAATATTGATACATCTCCTGTCATCCCCCCACCCCCTCCAAGTTTAGGAAATTCTGGGAAGAAGATTGTGCAATCCCCAGACAGTTTTCTAAGGTCTTTTACTACTTTTAATCTTGTAATCTTCCCCAGGAGTCAGTTTTCTTATTGGTAAAATGAAAGAAATACACTAGATGACCTCTAAGGTCTCTTTCTGGTTCTAACATCCAATATATTATTCAGTATTTAAAGATCTTCTAGGAGAAATATATCAATACATAAGACAGATTTTAAAAGAAGTCTTTTAAGATTTGTATCAACAATGTCTCCTCCTAAAGCAAATACAGCTGCTTTGTTGCTACCAAAAAACCTCAACAATTCCCTACTTGCCCAATAAAGATGGGATTTATTGTGAGATCTAGGAAACATCATTTCTATTGATCTAGTTATATCCTCTAACTGAAAGTTCCGTCCATTATTTCAATAGTCCTGGAAAAAAAAGATGGCTTTCTTTAATTCTGTGGCAAAGGAGGGCAGAAGAGTGAAAGTCACTTTGGTTTGAAAGAAACTTACCCAGTAAGAAACAGAGAATCTCTAGCTGCTTCCTTCCTTTTAAAACCAAGTTCATGGTGAATGTAGCTCTCTACTTACTGTGTCCATTTCCTAACCATCTATTTCCTTTTTATCCAGTTCCACAATAATTTATACCCTAACCCTCTATTAAAATTGCTCAATGTTTGGCAATGACTTTACTTCCTTCTTGAAAAAAATCTGAAAAAATCAATTCTCATCATCTTCTATCTTTATACAAAATATTGTATATTCAAATATGAAACCCTGGGTTCAAGTCCCATTTCTGAGCTCTATCATCTGGGTGAATTTGGGCAAAACATATAGAACGTTCTCAGTCTCAGTATGGGGCAGCTAGGTGGCACAGTAGATAGCTGGGCTTGGAATCAAGAAATCCTGAGTTCAGATTCAGCCTTGAATACTTAGTAGTTGTATGACTGGATAAGTCACTTAACCCTGTATGCCTCAGTTTCCTCATCTATAAAATGAGCTGGAAGAGGAAATGGCCAACCAAGTCAGTATTCTTGCCAAGAAAAATTCAAATGGGGGCAAAAAGGGTCAGACAGGACTGAAACAACTAAAAAGCAATAGAGGCTGTTTCCTCATCTATGAAATGAAGAGGTTTGGCTACATGATTTCCAAAATACCTTCCAGCTCTAAGCCCTTTGATCCTAAGATAACTATTGCAAACAACACTCGACTTCTCCTTGTCATGACTTCCTTGCCTATTTTCAGTCCATACAAATTAGCATTTGGTTACTCTCATTTCACATGTACTACTTTTGTTTCTTTGCTTAGACTGTCAGCCCAAGATGGGCAGTGATTATTTTATTTCTTCAGAATTCTGCCCACGTTGACCAAAGTTTCACTGGACACCTAACAGGGACTCAATAGCAATTTTCATGTGCCTCCATATAATGACTGGTTAAATCAAAAGCTCAGAGACCACTATGCTTTGGTTCAAGATGCACAGCTACTAAAAGGAAATACAGTATTTTGTGTTCCTGAGGCAGCCAGCATGATATTGCCACTTTATAAGGATTCAGAGTTTGCAGTTTTCTTTCATTTTAAAGTTCTTTGGAACACTGCACCTGCTGCATCAATTTCCATGGGTATTCTGGAAATTTAATAAACATCAATATAGAGAAGGCAACTCAGCTATGGAAAAACATTTAACCAGCACAAAGAGAAAGTGATTTGAATATGTTTGGTAAGGTCAAGCAAGCTACCCCTCATTTGAACCAGCCCCTTGTTAACTGTACCTGGAGGGAACACAGTGTTTTAAAAAGCAAATTTCTTCCAGCTGTTTCTTTGACAATTTTGCAGATATGGGAGAGCAATTTTGAGTAGTACTGCTGCATAAAACAGGGCAATGTATAGCCAATGCTATGCTAAAAAAGAACTAAAAATATTCTATTAGGGCTTTGTTTTTCCCTGAAAGACTTTTATCTAATAGATAATATTGCACACACGCTGTTCTGTATAATATGACTGATTTGAACTACTGTAGGAGACGATTAAGAATAACCAAATGTTATAAAATGATTCCAAGGTGACTTTCTCGTTGCTGTTGTTGAATCTTGTCTGACTTTTCATGACCTAAATTAAGGGTTTTTTTGACAAAGATACCAGAGTGATTTTCTATTTCCTTCCCCAGTTCATTTTACAGATGAAAAATTGAGACAAATAGGGCTAAATGACTTGCCCAGGGTCACACAGCTAGTTAAGTGTTGACAAACTCCACAAGTTTGATTGGTATAGAATCAAATCAAACATGGTGCTACCTACTAGAGTTGGTCCTAATAAGGGATAGATGTTAGCCTCCAAAGTTTGGTCTCAAGAAAGAACAAACAGAATTAGATTTAACATATACATTTATTGAATTTCTCTAACCCTACAGACTACATAGGTGTGCATGGGGGCCAGTTGAAACCCAGACCCCAAAATGGAGTTTTGGAGAGGCATTTTTATACAATTCCACTATCAGAAGGCAGGATCTGAGGAAACTGCTTCTGATTTGTCCATCAAGAGAGTGGGAGTGGCCCTCAACTCAAGATGAAGGAATTTTCCCCTCCCAATTCAGGACCTTTGTGACTTATCAGTTATGCTAAGACCTTTATAAAACATGTAAACCTCTTCCCCTTCCTGTATGTCAGCACTATTCAGTGACTTGATACTGTAGGGAGATTTATATTCATTTTTTAGGTGGAGGTCAACAATAGCTAAAGTAAGATTTGAACTCAATCCAGGTTCTTTTTAAAGATATTACTTGGTTGTTTCATTTTGTTAAGGAATGTTGAAACCAATGATAGAGTTCTTATTCCTTCCCCCTAAATTATAAATTCCTTTTATGCTATGATCTCTACCCCATAACACCTCATACACAAACAGGGTGAAAAAGAACACTTGTTATTTTAGATGAGTGGTAATGAGATCAAATCTGTCAAACCTCCATCTGCTCACTGCCCACTAGAGCTACTGCTGATGCATGGTGCTAGGACCCAGATCATACTTTAACCCAGTTTTATACATCCAAAAGAGCTAAAGAGTCAAGTCTTAGTTAACTGACTTTTCTTTCACAGACATACACTCACTCTTCTCTATCAGAATAAATAGCTATCAGAATAGATATTCTCAGAATCCCCATGGCTCTCATCACATACACCAAATGCTCTCTATTTCTGTTTTTCTAACTCTATAGACTTTGTTTGTTTCTCTCCTCACTACCTTTGCAAGTCCTAGCAACAGTGGCCTCTACACTCTATGCTATGTATGATTTTTTTAGAGGCAAACTTAGTATTGATTCTATCTGACTACTTCTAATATACTGTAGTACTTGAAGAGGAAAGAGGGTGGAGACTGGACCTATGATTTCAGATTTGTGGGGATTTCCCTTGAGAAAAATTCCCTTTTCTAATACAGATAGGAAACTGCTCTGCCACATACAGTTTATAACTTGCCCAGAGTCACAAAGCCAGACAAGGAATATGAATCCAAACCTTTCCCAAACCGACTCTGTTTCTCAATATTATCTATCTTTGGAAATTAGGACATTGAAAAGTGATATTCAGAGAAACTAAAAATATTTCATCAATACAAATTTGATCACAAATGAAAAAGAAAGAGGCACTGGGGTGGCCAATATGCTTATGGTGCTGTATATAATAAAATGCTTTCTTCCAAATTTTCAAATTTGACTCTCAGTCAAAATTCAATGACAGGCTCAAAGAATTTGAAAACTAGAAGGAACTTTAGAGGTCAACCTATCAAAGTTCCTCATTTTGTAGCAAAGGAATCAAAAACTATTAGAAGCTAAGTGATTTGCTCACTATGACATGGCATGGACATTTAGAAATTGCTTTTGATCTTTACAGATTTAACCTTTTGAGTCTCTACTACTCAGAACTACAAAAAAAGTTTAGAGTCTTATTCTACCCAATCTGAAAAACTGACAACTATTGTTCTAATACTTTCTAGGAACCTTTAATAACTTAGTTCCAATGAATGCTGAGCCTTTCAATGACCTTTTTCAAACAGCAGTAAAAACCTGTGTTAAGTAAGATTTTGTTTCATATTTCCCCCGAAGTACATTTGCCATCTGATTAACAGTGCCCTGGTTAGGAGGCAAAGTGACATTTTCAAAGGTACTATATTTCTGTCTTACTTGACCCTATCTTTTCATACACACCAACTACACAGAGTTCTAAGCTCACGTTCAGATTTTATTCTCCACACCACTTTCTATTTCCTCTCAGGAATTCCCTCCCCATTCCCCCCGAAACCAGAATAATTCCTTTTGAAGAGGAAAATCCTCATTCCCAGACCCTAGAGTTATGGGGAAAGTAGAAGAAGGTAGGAATAATCAACTATTAGGAAAGAAAAAGAGTACTTCCATATTAACTATCTAAGCAGGGTTACAGAAGAAGCATGAGAATTGTTAGATAAACTATAATTTCAGTGTAAGAAAATAAAAAAAATATGATTTAAATTTTCTAAAGGCTGATAATGATGCTAGAAAGATAAAGATATTTTCACAATATGGTGACTGAAGTTACTTATATAAGAGAATTTAAAGAAGTTGAAGGAAATATGAATTTATTTAGAAATTACTAAGTGTCAGACCTTATACTAAATACTTTACAATATTATTTCATTTGATCCTTATATTACCCCGAATGTTAGGTGCTATAATTATCTTCATTTTTACAGATAAGGAAATTGAGGTTGACAGTGTTACAGCTTGCCCAAGATCACACAAGAAGATTCAGAGGCTGGATCTGAACTCAGATCTTTCTGACTTGAATCCTAATACTCTATCCTTTGAACCAACTAGCTGTGTCTAACTGAATGGGATCTCTACAAAAAGAGCTGCTATAAATATTTTTGTGCAAAGAGAGTGGGAGTGGCCCTCAACTCAAGATGGAAGAATTTTCCCCTCCCCTTCCCTTTGTGACTTATCAGTTATGCTAAGACCTTCATAAAACATGTAAAATCTTCCCCTTCCTGGATGTCAGCATTATTCAGTGACCATTGATACAGTAGGGAGATTCATATTCATTTTTTAGGTGGAGGTCAACAATAGCTAGAGTAAGATTTGAACTCAATCCAGGTTCTTTTTAAAGATATTACTTGGTTGTTTCATTTTCTTTTTTCTTTAATCATTTTGGGATATGGATATAGTAGTAGATTAGGTCAAAAGGTATGTACAATTTAATTACCTTTCAGTCATAATTTCAAATTGCTTTCCCTAATAACCAAATTAGATTAAATTCCACCAAGACTGCCTAACATACTTGTTTGTTTTTTAAATATCCCTTTATCTGCATACAACTTCATCAGTTCTCTAGAGGTGGATAGCATTTTTCATCATGAGTCCTTTGGACTTCTCTTGGATCATTGTATTGTTAGGAATATCTTTTCTTATTGATGTTTTACTTTTCCTAATACATGTTATGAAAGTTTTTTTAAATATTCATCCATATGCCTATGTATATTTCAACGATACAAAATTTCCTTCCTTCCACCCTCCCTTCCTATCCCCCCTCCCTTCGGTGGTGAACAGTTAGATTTATGTTCTATTTACACATTTGTGTTAAGCCTAACATACTTGTTTCCCCAAGTTTCCTCCAATGTTTATAATTTTCATTTTTGTCTATTTTGTGAACTTATGAGTGTGAGGGGGATAGTACCCCAGAATTGTTATTTCTCTTAATTATTAGTGAGTTAAAGAATTTTTCACTTGAATATTGTAGCTTAGGCTTCTTCCTATTCATATCCTTCAATCATTGATCGACTCAGGGCTAGCATTCTTTTGAATTTGAATCAATTACTTCTTTGTCTAGGAAAATTTTATCAGATAAATTTGCTGCAATGATTTTTCCCTCTGCTAATTTTTCCTTTTTGTATAGCTATCTATATAGCTACCTTAGCTATATTGTATTTGTTTTTAATAAAACCTTTCAAAATTCATTATTTAAAATTATTCATTTTAATCTTCTGTGATCCTTCCTATCCCTTGCTTGGTTCCCTTATCTGCACATCTGAAAGGTAATTTCTTACTTGTTCATCTAATTTGTTTATAATGTGTGTCCTTTTAGAAGAGGCAAGGCGGCGCAATGGATAGAGCCCTTGATAATGGATAGAGGTCTTGAAAGAGCTGAATTCAAATCCAATTGCAGATACTTACTAGCTGTGGTACTGAGCAAAGTCCTTAGCTTCTATTTGCTTCAGTATTCTCAATTGTAAAATGGAGATAGTAATAGCATCTACTTCGTAGGAATATGTGATAAATAATATTTATAAAGTACTTAGCACAATGTCTGGCACTCAATAAATGCTTGTTCCCTTTTCATATATATCTAGGACACATATCCTTTCAAAGTTTACATGATGTAGGGAAGGTCTTGGTCTGAACTTAATTTCTTCCATGTTACTATCCAATTTTCCAAACAGTTTGTTTTTTAAATCAAATACTGAGTATTCCAGTACCTAGGATGTTTGGACCTGTCAAACACTAGGCAACTAAATCCTTTTGCCTCTATGTGTTATTGTACCTAACCTATTCCATTAATTAATCTAATTTTTAATCTTTACTAAATAGTTTTGAGAATTTTTGCTTTACAATGCTTTGAGATCTAGTACTACAGGCTCCTTTCCTTCCCATATTTTTTATTATTTCCCTTGGGATTCTTGCTCTTTTTGTGCCTCCAGATGAACTTTTGTTATTTTTTCCAGTTTATAAAGTAATCTTTTGATAATTTGTATGGTATTTATCATTGATTAAGTAAATTAATTTAGATAGTTTGTCCTTTTTACTACATATTCTTGGGCTATACAAAGCAATTAATATTACATTTAGCTATATTTTAGAAAATAAAATCTAGATCTAAATCAAAGAACCAGCATTATATGTAATGAGGATGATAAACTGAAGTCCTCTCCAATAAGACTGAAGGTGAAGTGTGAAGGTGCATTGTCACTTCTGCTATTTGACATAGTGCTAGAAATGCTAGCTCTAGCAATAAGAGGAGAAAATTAAATTGAGGGAAGTTAGGTAAAACATAAATAAATTTATTGACTTTTGCAGATGATATGAGAACTCTATAGAGTCAACTTAAAAATTAATTGCAACAATAACTCAGCAAAGTAGCAAGATATAAAAAAATCCACACAGATGAATGCCTTTTATATATATAATACCAATAAAACAAAGCAGAAAGAGACAGAAAAAGAAATTTCATCTAAAACAAATAGAGAATGTGTAGAATACTTGGAAGTCTACCTAAATACAAGATAAATATATTACTACAAATACAAATAATTGTTTATAGAAATAAAGATCTAAATAAATGAATCTTTTCTCCACCTGCCTTTTATAACTGTTCTTTCCTTTATTTCCCTCCCCTATTGGCCATTTGTCTTGATTTTTTAAGAGTTTCAAGATTACCAAAAAATGCAAATGCTAAGCTGTTAAAGATTTTGATAATTGGAAGCTGTGGATAATTTAAGTATTTAAGGTAATGCCTCATTTAGCATTGCTGAGAGAACTTCATCATTGACAGAAGGGGATATGCAGATTTATTGCCTATCCTACTTTGGCAGTGGTTTTTAAGGAATTATATGTCAAGTGTTTTATAATCATTTACTAGAAAAGTGCTTCTGATATGTAATTATGAAATATAATTAATGTTTTTACAGTTGTTTTCATGAATTACTGAGGTGAAAAAAATCATCAACTAGTGTTTAACTTTGTGGAGATGAGCTTTTCTGTCCTTTGCTAATGTGGTCCTTAAATAGTAGATTGTCAAGAGATTGGTGAATATTATCTATCCCTAGGACAATAACTGAGAATAACTAGATGACACAGTGAATAGAGGGTTGGGTTTTGAGTTAGGAATCCGGCCTCAGACTAGCTGTGTGACTCTGGGCAAATAACCTGTAAAATGAGCTGGAGAAGAAAGTGGCAAGTTACTTCAACATCTTTGCCAAGAAAACCCTAAAAGGAATCAGAGTTGAGCAACAATGGACAATAATTGGAGCATTCTCAACTCAGTAATCATAGATTGAGAGATGGAAGGGACCTTAGAAACATCTGATCCATCACTCATTTTACAGATGATGAAATGGAGTTCTAAGTTGTTTAAGTGACTTGCCCAAAGTTAGAGGTAGTAATAAAAGCAGAGTTTGAACATAGATCCTCCAATAGTAAAATCAGCAGTTATTCTATCATGTTGGTCTGATATCCTAGTGCTATTACCTTTAAAATAAAACAATGATTCAGGGTTCTTGAAAGAACCCTCTCTACATTCCATATCACAATAAAACAAAATAGCAGGACAAAATCACATGTCAGTATGGTCATTCTAGTCAGGGACTACAGGCAGATCATTGACTCTATCTAGAACTGAAAAGGAAGAGGTTGGGCTACTGCATTTTGAAATTGGATAGCTATTTCAATAATACCAAATCACTAATTGCCCCACCCTAATCATCTTTTTTTAAATACCAATGGAAATTCCCCCAGTAAAAGCTATAATGAAGGCAAGATCCACCTCCATAGAGCAATGGGGAAAGGTGTGGGGGATGTGAGTTGGAAGTAAATAGTAAATAACCAGGGGAAAATCAGTATGTAGAAAACAGTAAATAAGGCAAAATCTAGTTCAAGTTCCCATTTACCCATTCCTCTTTCAAAATGTCATTAAATTCTGAGTTTTCTGATTTTAATCCAATTTTAATCTACTTCCCCTTCTGTTCTTTCCTGCTTCCCCCATCTGTCCCTTTCCCCAACTCCTGTCTTTGAAAAGATAGACATATTCTTTAAAGCTTTTATAGTCAACATATTTTTCTCCCCCCAAATCATATTTTCATAGCTTTAGGTGGGGCCTATTTGACAGGTACACTTGGTTTATAGATCAGTCTCTATAAACTTTAGTCAATATAAACCAGTTCTGTGGGACCTGATCGCCTCTGAGTATATGCAACCTCAGAACTTGCAAAATTGAAAACAAACCATTGGATCAATGGGAATTTCACCAATTAGTCAACAAGCAGCTGTTATTTGTCCTTCATTCTCTGAAGAGGACCATAACATGAGGGAAGGAGGGTGCACAGTCACCAGTCTCATTTTCTCCCCTGGTGTGAACTGGGTCCAGTGGTCAGACAAAGATGGTCCCTGAGGAAGTGGGAGACATTGGCCTTTTGAAACTAAGGTCTTTAACACAAGTCTCATTTTGACTGAGGCAACCGATTCAGTGATTAAGGTTATGTAAGAAAAAAATGAAGAAAAGAATGGCCTCTCTAACCCCCCCCAAAAAAAATCCAGGAGGGGAAGACCCTCAGGGTTTCTGACCAAAACAGAAGCAGTTGCTACTTACACTCACTCTGAGCCAATCCAGAACCCAAATAATGACCAAGTAAGGTTTAGTCTGGGACCTATTGTTGACCAATCTAGGAGAGTAAGAGAGAAAGTAAATTTTGATCTCTGGAACCCCCCCCAAATATCTTGTGGTTTATGTGCTAGATTTCAACAAACTGGTAGGGATACAAAGAAAGGTAAAAATCTATTCCCTGTCTGTAAGGGGATAATAGACAGAATATGTGGCCATGAGGAGTTCATCCTGAGAGTCATTGAGACCTGGGACAACAGGAATGTCCATACCAGAGTGCTCTGAACTCAGGAAGGAGCTCTGGCCCTTCTCTCTCTTTGTTCTCCTGCCTTTCATCCTTATCTTGTTGAATATTCTCAGGAAGGACCTTTTGTCCTTATCCCTCTGCTTTTCATCTTCATATTGTTCAACTGTCCCAGGAAGGAGTTCTGGTACTTATCTCTCTACCTTTCATCTTTATCTTGTTAAAGATTCCACATTTTTCCAGGATACAGAACTTTTGTGGCATGCCCCTTATACTTCCACAGGCCTGGAGATGAGGGATGCTGATACAAGGGGACTAGGCTTATATATACCCTTTTTTCAACTATGTGAGTCAGAGATGTAGCATATACCTGCAATAAATTCCTTGCTTATCTCTCACTGGCTTACTTTCATTATTGAACATGCGGGACATGTCCGGCGGAGCACCCCGAAGAGTTGTGTGAATTAAACTGAGACCCAGCTGCCCAGAGTGGACCGCAACACCTGTCCTGGCAAAGCTCATTTTGGAAACAACATGCAAATAACTATGTGCGTATAAGTTATATGCAGTGTAAATGGAAGTAGTCTCAGAAGACAGGGACCCAACAAGAGGGAAGGGGGGGGACAGGGAAAGACCTACAAGAAGGTGGGATTTCAGCTGAGTGTTGAAGAAAGTCAAGAAGTACAGGTGAGGAGAGAAAGCATTGAAGACCAGAGCAGAAGCCAGTGAAAATGCATAAAGACTAGAGAGTGATTATCAGACACAAAGAATGGAAAGTACACTAATGAAATTAGGGGATAGGGAAAGTAGAGTTAAGGAAGAAAGGAATAAGTATTTGTGGGGGGAGTATGTACTAGTATGTACCAGGTACTATGCTAAACACTTTAAATATTATTTCATCTGATCCTCAGAACAATCCATTTTCCAGTTAAGGAAAGTGAGGTAAAGAGAGGTCAAATGACTTGCCAAAGATCACATAGTAAGGAAAGTAAAGCCTAAAAAAATGGAAAGGTAGGAAGCCAATGAGAGATGAATTATTTTGTTGACTATATCAATGTAAGGCATTAATAAAACTGCATCATAGTTTAAATGAAAGATATTTTGCATAGAGATATTTTGTGTGTGCCTTTTCCTGTCAGGGGCATTTTAAGAGAGGTCTGTAATCGTATGGAAATTATTAAATTTTCCCCATTCTATAAGAGTCTTCACTAAAGCCAATAAAAGGTTATAAAGTTCTTATCAGTGCACTCAGTCCCCAAATTCAACCCCCCCCGGAAACATTTACCCACTTCTAGATTAGGAATACTATAAAGGTACTTTTCCCTACCTCAATAAAACAAAACCATCTGAGTTTTCCTATGTTTATTAATCAATTTCACAAATATAAATCAAATGAGTTAAAAAAGGAGGCAATATTTCTAGAGGAGATTTGAAGAGTATAATGGACATAAAATTTAAAATTAATCACCAATGTGACATGACAGACAAAAAAATTCAATTTTATCCCTTCAGCATTGAGAGAGGTATGGTGTCCAAAATAAAAGAAGTGAGAACTTCTTAGGTCAAAGGTGTGCCTCAGACCTGTCATCTTCACCAAAGGTTGGACTCTCATCTACCTCAAAATTCCTATTAAATTCCTATGCACTGTGAATTCTTTCTAGCTTATATCTAAAATAAATAGAAATTTGGGCAAGACATGAAGTTCGTTCTCTAAGATTTACAAAAGAACTATAGGTAGAAGCCATGTTAGAAAATGACTTCCCCAAAGAAATGAAAAAGGTTATTTTTGGAAAACACACAAAGAGATAAAATTTTTTGGTGGTCAATAAATCAAGTTACACATTTGTTCTTAAATATATCATCTCACACATAATGGTCCTCTTTCCAAGCCCTGCTGTTTTATGTTAGAATTGACATAGATTCAATTAGCACCAAGACTAGTGTCTACTTCCTGTCTTGATAATTAAGCTTTAGCAAATACATTGCAAACTTGTTTTTAGGTTTGTTTGTTTTTTGCAAGGCAAATGGGGTCAAGTGGCTTGCCCAAGGCCACACAGCTAGGTAATTATTATGTGTCTGAGAGATTTGAACCCAGGTACTCCTGACTCCAAGGCCGGTGCTTTATCCACTACACCACCTAGCTGCCCCTAGACTTATTTATTTAAACCAAGGAATTTCTCCCTTTCTAAACTGACACAGATGAAGGAATTTATTTAAGGTTCTTTGAGACAAGTTCCCTGCTTTCTTAGTGTAGTATTTCTGTGATTGCTGACATATGAGCCAGGTCAATTTATTGCATTATTGAGGCAATTAGAAGATGACCAGGTAAATTGGGACATACAGAGTCACCATTCAGATTTAGAAATGGTGGGGGTGGTTAGGTGGCACAGTGGATAGAGCACTGGCCCTGGAGTCAGGAGGACCTGAGTTCAAATCCAGCCTCGGACACTTATTAATTACCTAGCTGTGTGACCTTGAGCAAGCCACTGAACCCCATTTGCCTAAAAAAAAGTAACTAAGAAATGGAGAGAAACAGATATTGACAAGGACAAAGCTAACATTCAGGTTTATAATCCTAGAAGTGAAGAAAGTAAACTTTGATCAGAAAAAAGTTTTAAAAACTTATTCACTTTGACATCATCAGAAATTCTTTCCGATTCCCTAATCCTGTATACTAGAGGACCAAACAGTGAATCCAGTCCTCATGAGCATATACTGTATGTTCTGCTGATGTAATCTCTATGTGGACTTGAGTATCTACAGACATTCTAGAACTGGTTTTGGTTCTCTAACCACATTGTGATGAGGAGGCTGTTTGACTGGCTTTGAGGGTAGAACTGGGGTCAATTCAAATGGCCCCAGTTTGCCAGCTCCTAGAAACTTCTCTGGTCTTTTTCCTGACTGACTAAATTCTTTTGAGGGAGATAGTACAAACCTCTACTATTTGCCTCTTTGCATTTATTTTTTTCCTGTTTTAAGTGGATATTGATTGATTGGTTCTTGTCCTTCATTGTCGAAAAAGACCAAATGATATCACTATGTTTAAGACAAATTACTGTGGGTCTGACTGTAGCTGATCAGACCAATATGAGCTCAGAATTTTCTACTACAGGTCAGGCACATAGTCTATGTGAACATCTGGGATGCTTACTCTAAACTTACATATGTCACGTTTCCTTTGAGCTGCTTCAGTTCTACCTTCCTCATAGAGTACAGCACCCTCACAGATGAGGGCACACCATGCTGTGCCAGTGTCTCTTATGCTACACAATCAATTCCAAAGTTCTTAAGAGAGACTTTCAGGGTGTCTTTATATGGCTTCTTCTGACCTCCTTGTGAGCGCTTGCCCTGTCTGAGGTCTCCATAGAATAGTCTTTTTGGCAAACATACATCTGGCATTCTAACAATGTGTCCAGCCCATCATAGTTGCATTCTCTGTAGTAATGTTGGAATGCTAGACAGTTTAGCTAGAAAAAGGACTTCAGTGTCTGGTATCTTCTCCTGCCAGCTAGGTGGCACCGTGAATAGATCACTAGCTTTAGAGGCAGAAGGAAGGGAGTTCAAATCCAGTCTCAGACACTTGACACTGGTTGTGTGATTTGGGGCAAATCATTTAACACTGATTACCTCATATCCAGGGTCATCTCATCATCCTGACTCATATCTGGCCACTCAATCCAGATGACTCTGAAGGAGAAAGTGAGGTTGGTGACTTAGCACAGTCATTTACTCAATTCCAATTCATGCGCTTGTCATGGCGTTACCTCCTTGATGTCACAGTTTTCTTTGAGATTGAAGGACAAACATCATCACCAGAAGGGTGGAAATTGAGGATGGCTATGATCTTGTGAACTCTGAAAAACTAATAGAGCTATCCATCAGAGTCTGGGAGGTAGAATCCATGATGGTTTGTGAAAGCCACATAGTGATGAACAAAGCCTTGAATGAGTTGCCTAGATTAGAATAATAATGGTAGCAGTATCGATGCAGACTCATTTATCCACTGATCACACCATATTTGGAAGTGAAACTTGGTGGGTCAATTATTTTGTAGAGATTGTTTGACAATTATGCCTATAAGGACTGAAGTAATATGTGGGATAATGTTCCCTGCCATATGGGGATAGGAGAAGGTGGGACAAAAGGGAGAGGAGTTGTACTTCAATTCAAGTTATATTTTCAAAACAAATAGCATATTCTAAAGCCAACAGATGATAAATGGAACTGAGGCACTAATCACAGTTAACAGGAACATATTAAAAGGGAACTTGGATGACAGCATTAAAGAAAAGACATCCTAACTTTTCAATGATACCCCTAGGACCTTAATGGGGAAATGAAGCCAACTTTTCTCTGAGAACAAATGAATGAATGAAAAACATTTATTAAGAACTTACTATATACTAAGCAATTAGAATACAGAAAAGTATGACAGACCCTGACCTCTCAGGGCTCACATTCTAATTGGGGAGACAACACACAGAGGTTTTCGCTACAAGTCAAATAGAGAGGTCCTATAGTTCTTAGAGTACAGTAGCAAAACAGAGTAATGCTTCTTCTTTAATGTCATTTCACTGATAGAACTGTATCCATTTCTGATGTTGAACCATTTGATAGTGCCAAGGACTTTGGTAGAGAGAACTTTATTTTCTGGGTCTTTAGTAGATGAGACTGGAGTACCTATAGAAGGAGTTACCAGGCATTATCTCCAAATGAGCTGCTTCCCAGAATGATAGCTGTGGGCTGTGGAGGTACTACTGCTGCTGGTGGTGAAGACGATGGATTTCTTCTGAAATCCACCCTCTGTGGTGGTTTATGGTGGGAAAATAAAGCCAAGTGACAATACACCTAGAAAACACAAAGTGGCTAAAGAGGTTTCTTCTTAATTCCCTCTTTTTCCATTCTTTTCTATTTTCTATTGGAAGCAACAGGCCTAAATAGTTTCATAAAGGATGTTTTATATCAACAACAATATTCCAATATGATTTCTTTATTTTTGGAGTAAGAAAAAAATTGTCCACTAAATGGACGTAAAAATTTCAGCCTCCTTGAATGTCATTTGAAGATGTGTTTTGACCTCCCACAAGTCAGTGTTTTTCTAGGGAGTAATTAGGAACAACTTGCATTCTATGGAATGAAAGGAAGTTGAAGTGGCCTGTTCTTCTTAGGAATTATTCTAGGAATGTCATCACAGAAATTCTCTTCTACTTTATGGATGCTAGTGAATTTGCTTATATAGTAGTAGTGGTGGTGTTATAGTGGTTGAAGTGGGCGTAGTAGTGGTGTAGTGGTAGTAGTAGTGGTAATATGGTAGTGGTGTTAATAGTAGTAGTGGTGGTAGTAATAATGGTGTTGGTGGCAGCAGCAATAGTGGTAGTAGTAGTCATCAGTATAGTAGAAGTAGTATGTTAGTAGTAGTTAGTAGTAGCTGCTATGATTTATATAGCACTTTAAGCTTTACAACACACTTTACAAATATTATCTCATTTGATCATCACAACAAAACTAGGAGTTAGGTGATATTATATTCCCCATTTTACAGCTGAGGAAACTAAGACAGAATAAGTTACTTGGCCAAGAACATACACCTAGTATTTGAATAGCAGCTTTAGTTTTACAAATTACTTGTTTATAATAATATCAGCTAGAAGTTTTGAATACCATTTCCATATTTGATTACAATTTTACAGATAAGTAAACTCAAGTTCAGAGACATTAACAGATTTGTCTTGAGCCATACCACTTGCCCAGTAAGTAGTAGTGGTAGAACTTGAAACCATACTTCTTGCCTCTGAGATTCATATTCTTTTTACTCCACCACACTACATGAAAAGATGAAATTACACTAAACAGCAATTGCTCTGATATATTTGATATGACTAATTCAGAAGATGTCTCCCAAACATTTTCTTAAATTGCTTGGAAAAAAATAGGTAAATGATTCAAAAATCTGACATAAATGATTGCTGATTATGTACAAGAAATTATATCTTTGAAACATTAGGGCTGAACTGATTTCAATTTTTCTCTCATCTTCCCCCCAAAAGTAAATGTTTCATTGATCTAAGTATCCCTGAAACATAATATTATCAAATGTTGGCATGAGTTCATAACATTTTTAAGAGGAAGATCCTGGAAAGCATAAAATATTTAGAGACTGATATTTGTTGTCTCACTTGAGAAAAATTTTTGTCTGTACACAAATGTTCTTCAGCTTTTGGGAACAGATGGTGGAAAGTAATAAAAAGACTGAAGAATGGGAAGGTAGAAATTGGGACACAATGCCCATTGGAGTGCAACCAATCACAGTGGGAAGCAAATGTCTTTATTTTCTCCCATTAAAGAATCTGAACTAATATCGCAGTGTTAGTTCATTAAGCTTTGTCCTTTTGTCCTCTCAAACCTAATATGTAATCATTTGGCTTTTCAAAAGATCAAATTGCTATCAGCCAGTGAGAATATTTAAACTGAGTATAGTGCCACAAAACATTGCTAACAAGTAGATATGTTCTTCATTCTAACATTATTCATTCCTTTACCTCAGCAGAAGCTGACTTTACTGAATATATGTATAATTTAAAGGTGGCAGAGAACTTGGAGGCCATTTAGTCCAACTTCCAGAATTTATAGATGAGAAAACTAAGATAAAAAAGGAGTGAGGGACTTGCCTTTAGGGTCATGATGATATTATGTGATTGGACTAGAGATTCTGTCTCGACTACAATTCCTTTTCTATTCAACCAAGTTCAATAACCCTCAGAAAGCAGGTGAGAAATGTCCATGATATCAACCTCCTAACAGCATTCCCATGAGGAAGAGGCCACTCACTTCTTTTTACCATCACCTTTTCCATAGAACTCTGGTGATATCTGCTGCCGACCTCTAGATTTTTTTGCAGTTTCTCCAAGATTACAGTCTTAACTTTCAGCTGACACAATAATTATGTTTCAGTCTTCACTGGAAAATTATTACTATATTTTATTGCTAAATAACAGTGTTTTAAAATATCCATGAGCTTGACTTGATTCATTCCTTTGGGGTCCTGTCCAGATGTGACTTGATGTTAGGGGAAATGTCCTAAAAGCTAGAGTTATACAAAAGTGAAATGGATTGCCTCAGGAAAAAGTAGATTCCCCCAAATATATGTGCATGTAAGACATACGTGATATATATATATATATATATATAATTATTTGAATGTATAAATACAATCTGTGAGTGGTATGGATAAATATCTGAGATATAGCCCACCTCTGTAGAGAGTAGGAAGATATAACCAGTAGACTATATGGAGAATATGAACAAGAAGATCAAGACTATCTCTCTGATCTATAAAAGTCATATTGATATTGAATTCTATCTATTGGTCACTCCTCAAATATCACTACTCTAGGAGTAAAACTTGGGGTTCAGAATGAAAAGCCACTTTCCTGATTCTTTTCAAGGCAGGAAAACAGCCTTTAGCTTACATTCATGAGGTTGATTCCTTCCCACCTAATTTTGGTTACATAAAAAACCATCATAAATAGTCACAGAGTGAATCCACCTATCCAGCCAAATGGCAAACAGAAATTAGAGAAACCCTTCATATCAGAATATAACAAAAACTACAGAAGAGTAAATATGCTCATTAACTGAGATTGAAATAAAATTTCAGCTCAACCAAGGAGAACGAGCTTTTGTATGCTCTTTAGGAAAACTGATACTAAAAATCCAAGATCATGATGGAGTCTTGACTTTCCTACATAACTTGAAGCTACAGAGCTCTGGTCTGCCATCTTAAAGTCTATATATTGATTTAAAACTTTGTAACAAAGTGATTTGAAGATATGGTTCTCTTTTCAATTTCTCATGAGTCTTGATTTTTATAGCTGTCAGAATTGAACGTGAAGTTGAGATCCAAATGGAAGAAATGCATTATTGGCTTCCTAAATTATGATACTCAGTCCTATCCATAAAAAAAACTTTTTTTGTCAAAATTCATTTAGTAAATTTTCATCTTCCCTGATGTCAGACAAGGGGGGAATGGTCTCTGAGGATCAGAGTTCAGTTTTGGAGAATGACTGTTTCCGGTCAGGAAAAAAGAGCCAGGAACAAAGGAGAATGGGCCAGGGCTAAGGAGGGAAAGATTAACTGCTTGACTAACTCCTTGAAGAGAAGAGTCCACCCCTGGCTGTTCAGCACAACCTGTGCTGGATTCAGATAGTAGGAAGGAGAGGCAAGCAATGACTGCCAGTTAGCTGAGCAGCCATGCTGATCTCCTCTATAATATTTACTTCAGTACCCTAATTAAATATTTGCATACCCTCTAGGAAAAGTACACCACAGTTTGGAAGTCACTAGATTAAATGGCCCAAGAGTCTCTTTTTATTCTACAATTCTGAGAACAGACAAAATTTTTCTCTAGGTCCAGTTTATCTCTAGGTCTGTCTCTTCACACCCTTCTTGTCATCAATGATGACCAATAGGGTAGATAAAGGAGGAGGACACATTTTAGAAGAGACTCAATTTTTCATAGTAAAAGGTTGAAACCAGGACATAAGTATTCCGGGCATCAACCAGCAGGTAAAAGAGCATTTCAGTGGACTGCCTAGGACCCCTGAAATTATGCCACAAAATAGTTGGTTATTCTGCTTATTAGAAAGGTCCAGTACCATCACCTTCATGATGTTCCTTTAATAACTACTCACATTTAGATAGCATGTCAAAAGTTTTCAAATTATTTTCCTTACAATAATCCTGGGAGATAGATAGTACAAGTATTATTAGTTCCATTATATAATGAGGAAATTGAAGTTTAGAGAGTTTAGATTGTCTGAAAGCATTTATTAAGCCTTACAAGATTCCAGGAACTTTGCTAAGTGCTCAAGACACAGCCATGACTCCTGCCCTTAGGAAGCTCACATTCTAATGGGGAAGATAAAAAAATAAAGAATATACAAAATACATTCTGAGTAGATGGAATGTAATGTCAGAGGGGAAGACACTAGCAACTGGGGCTATGGGAACAGAAGAGGAAATTTGAGCTGATTTTTGAAGGAATCCAGGAAAATGAAGAGATGGAGATGATGGACAGCATTCTAAGCATGGAGGATTGATATGATAGCCAGAGTAAAGCCAAGAGATAGAACATAAAGTACTAAGAATAGAAAGTATACCAGGGTAGCTAGATGGTATAGTTCATGGAAAGGAATGAAGAAAATTAGAAATATAGGAAAGGGGCAGATTAAATAGCATGAGAGGAGTTTAAATTTGACCCTTTTTTCCCCAAGATAATGAGGTTGTGACTTGCCCATGGTCACACAGCTAGGTACTTAGTAAGCATCTGAGGGATTTGAACTCAAATCTTGCTGACTCCAGGGTTGGTGCTCTATCCACTGTGCTACCTAGCTACCCCTAAATTTGACCTTTTAGGACACAAAGAGTCAATGGATTTTATTGAATTCTCTTGTGACATGTTCTATATTATATCAGTAAGATTGCTTTGGCAATTTGGTGGATTAGAACAGAGTGACATTTGAGGCAAGGAGAACTGGGAGAATACTATTGCTTATAGGTGGAACAAAGATGGCAGAGCAGCAGGAAGAAGTACAATGGGCTTCATCTATCCCCAGGTTCTCCAAACAGATCTGGGAAATGCAATATAAGAAATCCTGAATTGGAAATCCAAGAAAAAAATTCATTTTTCCAGTACAAATTAATATAAAGAGATAGAGAAAAAGCTGTGGTCATTAGGAACAGTGTGTGACCAGCAATGTAGGGAAAGGATGTGACCCAAACAATAAAAGATCCAAGATCCAGCATAGAGAAGGCTAAACTTCTATGTGATACAAAAATAAGTGCCAGGGGCAGCTAGGTGGCACAGTATTTAAAACACCAGTCCTGGAGTCAGGAGGATCTGAGCTCACATCTGGCCTTAGATTCTTAATATTTAGCTAGCTGTGTGACCTTAGGCAAGACACTTAACCTGATTGCCCTCACAAAAGCCAAAAAAAAAAAAAAAGGAATAAATACCAACTGGCAGCTCTATTGTTCACTATGCAGTTCTAGATCACAGATCTGGGGCAAACTGAGGAGGTAGCTTAGACTTAAGGATAGTGTTCCAGGGCAAGGAGTTGACATGAACCATAAGATGTGTATACATCAAAGAGAAAATTCAGAAACAAGCAGTAGCTATGTGATTCAGACCCCAGGAGAAGAGTATGTTTGTATTATCAGCTTCCCGCTCAATCTGGAATAATCAGACCAGGAATCCTAGACCAAAAGGAAGCCTACAATTCTATAGAGCTGAAAATGCAAGGAGAACGGGCTAATAGTAACTGAGTCCAGGAGTGGTCTACTTTAGTTCCAAATGGGGCAATCCAACAAGTAGTGTTGCTCTAAGCCAAACCCAGGATAGGAGCTTGTAAAACCAGAAAGAAAAAATTCAGGTAGTAAGGAATCACAGATCACCCAATTTAGCAGCCACCACTATTCAGATGCAGATCTCAGATCAAGAAGACTCTGTCTTGCATCAGAACACTTCATGAATACTGAAAGGTCATAAGATACCAGCTTGAACTGTCCCGGAGCTCCTAGACTAATACAACACTCAGTACTTCTAGTAAAGCAGCAGCAAGATCAGCCTATCACAAGGGTCCAAAATCCAGCCCTAATATAAAGTCCTAAAGCTTCCAGTTTTAGATGGAAGAATGAGCAAACAAAAAAAAAAGAATTTCACCATTTAAAAACATTTATTGTGACAGTAACCCTCAAGACACTAGCTCAGAAAAAAATGACTCCAAAATGTCTACAAGCAAAAGAAAAAACACAGCTTGAAGAAATTAATAAACCACTAAATTGGGCCTAAATTATCTATAATTAATGAAAGAGATGAGTTAAAAAGAGTTTTTAAAAGTTTTATAAACTAATTGAGAGAGTAAGAGGAAAAATTTGTAGAATAAATGTCAATGATAGAAGAAAGAACTGGGAAAGGAATAAACAACTTAAAGTAAAAGGTGAAACTTTTCTCAAGTAACAAAAATTCTGAAAATTAGAATGGACCAAATAAAAGCTGGTTACATAAGACAACCCAAAAATTAAAAAAAATTAAAAGTCTGAAGAAAATATAAGGTAACTCTTTTACATCTTATGAAAATATCAGACCTAGAAAACAGATCAAAGAAAAATTATTTAAGAACTAAGGACAATTAGGTGGAACAGTGGGTAGAACACCAGCACTCAAATTTGACCTCAGACACTTAATAATTGTCCAGTCATGTGACCATGGCCAAGTCACTTAATCCCATTGCCTTAATAAATAAAATTTTTTAAAAAAGAATTAATGGACTAACTTATTTATTTGACCCCGGGCAAGTCACTTGACCCCATTGACTCACCAAAAAGACAAAACCAAACCAAAAATCAGATTAATGGACTTTCTGGAAGCCAAGTCAAAGAAAAAAAGAGCCTAGACATTGTATTTCTAGTAATCATAAAGTTACCAAAGAGCAAAGTAGATAAAGAAAGAAATCACTAGTCCATTGTTTGATGGAAACCCCACTAAGAAATTACCAGGAATCTTATAGCCAAAACCTAGAGCTTGTGTATCAATACTTCAAGCAATCAGGAAGAAAGAATTCAAATTCTTGCATCAGCTTCTCCTAAATTCCTTCAAATGTTGTTAACATGATCTAAATCTGAACTTGCTTGGTGCAAAGGTCCTACCACTCTGCCTTAGTTAAGGCTCTAGAACTACAGGTTCCACCCTGAATGGTGACTTTTAACATCATGATAGAGGTCATTTGTCTCAAGTTGTTATTCATCACTGTTATATTTATTACTGCTCCACACAGGAGCACAATAAGCCCTACTAAACCCTTGCACAAATCAGAATTTATAAGATCAATTAAGGGGTGATTATTTACATTACACAAACGTTCCTCACTTATCCAAAGAAGTCACCTCAGTTTTTCTTTAAATTGTTAGTTTCCAGGGTGGCTAGGTGGTGCAGTGGATAGTGCACCAGCCCTGGAGTCAGGAGTACCTGAGCTCAAATTCAGCCTCATACACTTAATAATTACCTAGCTGTGTGGCTTTGGGCAAGCCACTTAACCCCATTGCCTTGCAAAAACTAAAATAATAATAATAATAATAATAATAATAATAATAATAATAAATTGTTAGTTTCCTTAGTACATTTAAAATATTTTTGCACATTATCTTTAGGAGGACACTGATTGTATAAAGGTAGGCTTGTTTGTTATGCACATCAACTTTATTACTGTTTTATTGATACTCTTAAAAGGTTGCCATTCTACTCAACAAAAAAGTTAAAGACCCTGGAGTAATAAATAAATTATTATATATGTGCGAATCTGATATGTAAACTTCCTTATTGAGTTTTTGTCCCCAGGGAAAATTAACCAAAACTGTTTACTCCTAAATTATTTAGTTATTTTATTCATTCCATGCCATATGATTTTCCAACTTATCTTATTTCATGCCAGTTTGTAAGAAATAAACACACATCAAGAAGAGAATTAGGGAAAGTTCAGAAAGGGGAAAAAAGGATGGAAGTGGAGAAAGAAGAGGAAATAGAAGTAGTTCCCTGAGCATCTGGCATTCTGAGAAGACTGGACATAGGTATATGATCAGAGGATCTTATGAAATATGACCAATTCCGGTAATTATCTAAGTCCACATGCTTCTTTGCTGAGTCCTTATTACATATCTAGAAAGGTGTGGGGATCAGTCCTAGCAAAGAGACCAAAAGAGACATTTAAAAAAAATCTTAGTTTCTAGTCCAGCTCTCCTACAGATACTTCATTTAGCATAATTATAGTTCCCCACCCACTTATTTACTTCATGGGGAACCCTGATTTGCATAAGAAAGATACATCTTAAAAATAACATGGGTGAATCTCCATTTCCCAGGTAGCCCCTGGCAAGTTAAATATTCAGTGCTATGACCATGTACCACTGCAATATATTAATTTCCATTGTTAGACTTACTCCTGGATTTGCATGAGACCTAAACAGAGGGGAACTTACAATTTATTGATATTCACCCATTTTTTTTCACCCTAAGAAGGATCAAAAAAATTTAAATTCAGTTGAAATGGATTCTGAAGTGGATTATTTAAGCCTTTTCCTCTGGCACATAATAAGAAAAATAACTTGCTTGTTATCATAGTTATAATATCATTACACTTCCTAGAAAGCTACAGAGGTTCTAAATTACTTCTATGAAATCCAGAGTTTTAATCACATATTTGAATCTTACATGACACATTAGCTCCTCTTCCCTTATCTGATTACCTTCATTTTTCATTAAGCAAGTCAACTTTCTATTCCCCATATTAGAGCTGATCTCCACATTTGCCATTACATTACTTTTGAAGATTGTCCTCTTTCTTCTTTACCAACCAATCTAAAACCAGACAGCTAAATGAGCCTGGAATCAGTAAGGCCTGAGTTCAGAACCAAACTCAGAAACTTACTATTTGTACAACCCTGGAAAAATCACTTAATCTCTGTCTACTTCAGTTTCCTTAACTATGAGGATCAGAATAACTTCTACCTCTTAGGGCTGTTTTGAGGACCAAATTAGATAATATTTGCTAAGTGCTTAATCTGTTTCCTGACACATAGTAGTGTGCTTAATAAAGTCCCTTCTTGGAAATTTCTGATAAATTGTTTGAATAAATCCTTCTTTGGAAGATTATTTTCACAAACCCATCAGCTGTATATTCATTTGAATATAAATTTCTTGAGGGCAGAGACTGTGATCTTATTCATCTTTTTATCACCAGTCCCTAAAAGAGTGACCATGAATATGGTAGACACTTACTAAACATTAGTTTGCATAAACTTGAATATACAAACAATAAAGATAAAAATCAAACTTTCCAAGAGATCTAAGAGATCTAGACACAAATTACAGATTAAGACTGGGCTCTATGTCAGAAATGTCAGAAAATAAAAATTAGCACATTGAATTTAAAAGTCAGAAGATTTAAGAGACAATCAAAACTACTGTGCTACTTACTATTTGTTGAATCTTGGGTAAGTCTCTTAACCTCTATATGGATACCTACTAGGTATGAGGCACTGTGCTAAGACTTGGGGGGGATAGAAAGAAAGGCTAAAAACAAATTCTGTTCTCCAGTAGCTCACAATCTAAGAGAGGAGACAATATGCAAACAACATGTCCAAATGAGATATTATATACAGGACTCAGGTACTGTTTTCTTCATTTTGCCCCACTTTTTCCTGTTGCTATATTTAGTGAGATTCAAAGAAAATGTGCATTTTTAAAGCATGTTGAAAATGAATCATAAGAAGGAAAGGAGTCAACCAGAAAAAAAAAAAAAAACTTTGTATCAAGCATCTCTTACAAGGGTTTGACATTAAGATCCATAGAAAACTCTTAGAAATGTTGACTAGGGGGCAGCTAGGTGGCACAGTAGATAGAGCACCAGCCCTGGAGTCAGGAGTACCTGAGTTCAAATCCTACCTCAGACGTTTAATAATTACCTAGCTGTGTGGCCTTAGGCAAGCCACTTAACCCCACTACCTTGCAAAAAAAAAACCTAAAAAAAATTTTTTATAAAGAAATATTTGACTAAAAGCTATCTTCTTTACATACAAGTGGTCAAAACATAGGCACAAACAAGTCTAAAAAGAAATGAAAACAACCATATGAGATAATATTCCTAATTATTAACTATAAAAGAAATACAAATCAAAATAATACTAAGGGTTTTTTTAACCTCACTTCCCAAAAAAATGAAAAAGATGATAAAGGATGGGAATAATCATTGCTGGAGGTAAACCAGAAATGCTGATGCATTATTGGTGAAGCTGTGGATTGGTAAAAAAAAAATCACTTGGAAAAAGCAATTTAGAATTATTCAAATAGTCACTAAAATATTTAGATCACTTGACCTAATCATTCCTCAAATGTAAAATGGAGATAATAATAGCACCAACCTCTTAGGATTGTTAGAAGAAACAAATGTGATATGGTAAAGTGGTTTACATAGTGCTTAGTACAGAGTAGTCATGTAATAAATAAATGCTTATTCACTTCCCTTACTCTCCCCCCCCCCAAAATAGTTTAATCCTTGCCTACAGAGAACTGGATTGTTCTGATCATAGGAATTTCTTTAGCTAGAGAAGATCTGGAGCACATTATCTCATGAGTCCAAGGAAGATTGCAATTTTCATTCAATTTTGGTCAGAGCAGGAAGTGGGCTGTGAAAAGGTTTGTCCTCCACTTTTTATCCCAAGAGGATATTAGGTTAGAATTATATCTTTCCAACACACATCATCTATTTATAGTCTAGAATACAAAGCTCTTTTGAGGTTCAGAATAAAAACCACTTTCCTTTTTTACTCTAAAGGGTTTTCCCTACATTTGAATGTTTCACAAAATCAATCACAGATAGTAAGCAAACATTTATCAAAACAAGCAGTAAAATGGAAATTGAGGAAGTTATACAGATTAAAATGGATAATAAAATACATAAAAGCCAATGGTCTCTTTGACCTGAGAGCAAGATAAAAACCTCAGTTCAACCAAGGAGAAAAACATTCTCAACAGAGAAATCCATTCTTAGTAGTCTCTGCCTGCTCAAGTTCTGGAAATTAGACGCGTTGTTTCTCTCCAAATGTCTATCATTCCAGGCACTCCTGGAAGCCATCCCAAAGTCTTCAACTTGCATTTCTTACCCCATATCTCTTGAATATCCCCATATCCTCCTCTCTCTCCATTCTCTTCCCCTAAGCCTGCTGCCATTTAAAGTCAACCAATACTGAATCATTACCCATGTAAAGAATCAGTCCCAGAACTCTCATTCAGGAGACCATACAACTAACTTGGAGTGGGTACTTTATATGTAGAAAAAGGACTGAACCTAAGAAGATCAAGGGGCATCCAATACTTCTGTTTAGTTAAAATATAACAGATATAAAAAGGAGTGCCATGAAAAGTAGAATGGAGTCAGATTTCATTCAAGATTAAATGTGAAGCTGATTTTGTTCTTATACTCAGAAGAAAGTCCATTAACATTTATGTATAGCATTCTGGTATATATTTTTTAAGAAAGTGTGTGTGTGTGTGTGTGTGTGTGTGTGTGTGTGTGTGTGTGTGTGTGTGAACCAAATTCCTAACAAATAATATTTCATATTAATGCTGCCTCTAAGTAAAATTGCATAAAAGGGTACTGTTAATCTTGAAAATCACCTCACTTTCTTATCCTTCCCCATATGCTAAGTCTGTTGAATAATTTTATTGAAAGTGGATGAGCACCTTTGCTGTCCACCTTTCACCCAAGCCTCCCCTGTGTCTCCAAGAAGTTATAGCAAATGCAGTAGTCACACCCCAGTAAACCACCTCAGCAGATGGGCTAACTCACATTGAGGGTACTTGACAGGCCTCTAAGTTTGGGGAATGTCTACTCCACGTATGTGAAGTCTTACCCCAGAGGGGAAAATTACTAGAGAATGAAAGGTTGAAGAAATCTGATCATAATCTAGCTAAAAAATCTATCTGCTTATAATATGGATTCCCAAATATTTACACAAGAGAATATTGTGATCATTTGGAGACCATTATCAGGCTACCAGTCTACAATCCTTAGCATTATTTATATTTCTTGACTTTCCCTCAACTTCTATGAACAATCTGTCACAAAATCTTTTCTTCCTTTGCAATATTTTTTGATTCACCTTTAATTTTTTATTCCCATATTCAGTAGACTAATAGTTCAATGAATCAACGTTGTGAAAAAGGAGCCAAAGGAAATTAATGCTATCTCAGCCTTAGTTTATTCAACTGGGACCTACTATGTGCAAGGCATGATGCTAGGTCCTAAATTAATGGGAATATAGTGTCCAAACAGAAAATTCATAACAATGATTTTTGTGATAGAAAAGAACTAGAGACCAAGTAGATGCCCAAAGAATGAGGACTGGCTAAATAAAATGTGGTATATTAATATAACAGAATATTATACTTCCAAAAGAAATGATAAACATGATGAATACAGAGAAGCATAGCATCAAGGCTAAGGCATCTTGTTTGTTAGATGTGGATAATCAATTGACTGGCTCAATTAGTTGCCACCCTTTTCTCTTACACATGAAATTTTACACCTTATTTACATAGACACACTATTGTATTATGGAGCAAGTATCAAACAAAGCCTAAGGTTTTAATAGAAAATATATGCAAATGTAAGCACAATTCCAGAGAGAAGAAATGGAACCTTCAGGATGTCTTAAGCTGAAACCAAACATTATATTTCATGTTAATATTCAAAGAAAGTCTTGAATTTAATCATAAAAATCATCATTGTGCTATCCACTATTTATACCAGTATGCAACACTACCAATCTCAATCTAAAATGCCATTTGAAATTAAGAACACTGTCAGCAATTAGATGACTTTCCATTATTTGCATCTCCTGCTCCCTTTCTTAAGTTACAGTAAATCATGCACAGGGAAGCTCAGATATAGTCACTGAAAAAAATCACTCATATGTCACAACCCAAATAAAGACAATATAATACTGGTTAACCTGCTCCAGCCCCATCAATTATCAATAGACTCTGGTATCTTTAAATGAAGGAACTGCTTTGTACCTAGTGGACATTTAAAATAATCATTCGAACAGCTGCAACTAAACTGCAAATTGTCTGTTTCAATGCAATCACTTTGAAGAGAATGGATTCAGTAATTTAAAGTGACTTGTTTTTCTATTAGTTCTAAAAGGGGCAAAAAAATTCAGAAGACTTTATTTTCCAATCTACCTTCCAGGGCAACCATAATATTTAGAGCAAGAAGGAACCTTAGAGATCATGTAGTCTAACTCTATTTTTTTAAGAGTTGTACAAACTTAAGGCCCAGAGAGGGGGAAAAATTATATTTATACAAATATTAATTAGAAGAACCAGAACTGAATCCAGATCTTTTAATCCCAAATCACTGAATTCACTCTTTTTTTCCCCCAGTAAATGATCCTCATCTCACTTTGGTAACAGAAGAAAGCTATCCTTCTCAGATACATTGTACTTAGTAGAAGTACAGTAGAAGCACACTCCCAGTGTCTATGGGAAAAAAATCTAGAGATGTCTAGATGGCAGCATTATCTATTGAATGCTTTGCACTTTGGTTAGGTTTTTTTGTTACGCTGTCCCACAAATAGATCATGTATAACTGTCCCCCTTACCCAATATCCCCAGCTTTCATTTCTGGTGTTCCCCTTGTTTTGAATGGATCATGAGAGATAGAAGGGGCTTTAAAGAGCATCTATCCTTTCACTTTACAGCTGAGGAAACTGCAGCCCAGAAGTGAAGTGACTTGTCCAAAGTCACAAAAGATCTTAATCTGGGTCTTCTGATTCCCCACCCAATGCTCTTATCACTCTGACTAGCATAGCTAGATTCTAAGATTATTGTAACATATTACAGTTAAATTTTAACCATGACCCCCTTCCCCTAAGAAAAAAGTTCGCAGCAGAAAAGGAGAAATATCAAATTCATTAATTGCTTCTGCTAATACCTCTATTCCCAAAGATAATCATTTATTAAGGAAGAAGTTAGGCCTAAATCACTTTGATTCATTTGGATGTATTTCCTAAGTCTTTTATTTAAGATCTAGTAAGTTCGGCTTATCATTTTCTGGTTGATCAAAGAAGAAGGCCTTACTTAGACACACAATTAGCCTTAGGAATATATGCATCTCTAAGAAGGTAGATTAACCATAATTCCTTTCAAGATTCCTTCCACCTTCTTTTTAATATATATTCAGCAATACAGTAATTTGTATTTAAAATGTCAACTTTGTCAACTTTCCTCTTTACTCATCCTTTTACTTTCCTGCTTCTTAATATATGTTCATCAGCACAGTAATTTGTATTAGAAATGACATTGTAAACTTTCTTCTATACTAGCTTCAAAAACATCAAACTGAATTTTAAAAAAGTTTCTTCTTCTTGACATAAATTTAACATTATCATGTTTTCAAAGAATTTGACTATTTTCAGTTACTGTGCTTTAGGGAATTTGTGAAAAGGAGCTAGCTAGTCTGCTCAGGCAACAGTATGTATTGAGTAGATACACTGAGTTCCTTCCAATTTGGAGTTGCTACTATTCTTAACAGTGCTAAAAGGAGATACTAAGACTTTTGAGAGCATAATAATAGCTTCCATTTATATGATGTTTTAAGTTTAGCAAAAGTCTCTACATGGTATTTCCTTTGATCTTCAAAGGAAAAGGAAACTGAGGTTGAAAGGGGTTAAATGACTTACCTGGTAGGTAGTTATCTGAGGCAGCATTTGAATAAAGGCTCTTCCTGACTCCAAAGCCAGAAGTCTATCCACTATGCCACCTAAATGTCTAATGTCAGTTTTACCCTTTAGGAGTTTATGATCTAAAGTGCAGTATCTAAAGAGAGACAAAAACTTTCATATGAAAATGTTAAACAGAAGAAGACAAAAAAAATTAGATATCAAATGAGTAATGCACTACTATCTATAAGAACTGAGTATAGGGAAAAAGCACAGATGGTTAAGGTAATAAGGGAGGGAAATAGCATCTACTATGGTCAGATATTGTGCTTATCATGTTCTATGAATATTAGTGCTGTTGATCTTCATTACAAGCCTAAGAGCAGGTGATAATAATATTCTCATTTTATAGTTGAAAAACTGAAACAAACAGAAGGTAAGTGACTTGCCAAGGGTCATATAGCTAGCAAGTATCTGAGATCACACTTGAATGCTGGTCTTCCCAACTCCAGGTCCAGAGCTCTAACCACTTAGCCATCATCCACCTCTAAAGAAGGAGATAAAAACATAGAGACTAAATAGGCTAGGGCTACTGGAGGGTTTTTTGTTTGGTTTTTTTTTTGTTTCTTTAGTTCCTAGCACAGTGTTGATACACAATAAATGCTTGCTGCATTAGACTGAATTATATTGAATTGATTTAATTTAAAGGTATATAAAGAGAAGAGAAAATGGAGGAATAAAGGGAGTGTGTGTGGAACAATTTGATATAAGCCTGGTGATTTGGTGATTCAGTAAGTAGATTGGCCTGGCTGGAGTGAAAAGATTATGTTGTGGAACAGTAGGAGAAACGTTTAACAAAATGTTAGTGCCAAATTGTGAAAAATCACAATTGGCAGCATAATGAACTTGGAATTTCTCTGAAAGACAATGAGAAACCACTGATGATTCTGTAATCTGATGCAAGTAGCATCTTGCAAGATTGATCTGGTGGTGTGTAGGACTGATTAGAAGGAATGAGAACAGCAGCAAGGATATCTGCTAAGGAGCTCTTACAATAGTGCAAGAGTATTGTTATAAGAGGCTGAAATAGGGTATGGGAATGGAAGGGAAAAATGCAAGAGTCATGATAAGAAGATAGGTGGGATTTGATAAATTATTGAGTATGACAGGTAAAATGATAGGGAAGCATTAAGGATGACAATTTCCGAAAGCAAATAAGGAAATCAAGATATAAGCAATGAAATAACTTCAGCATCAGCATCACTGAGTATCTTAGAATATACATGAAGATATAATACCATCAGCCTGGGAGTTGCATCTTTGCAAAATGCTGGGTCAGTGCTTCCCTCTTGTGAGAGTTCTGGGCATTTCCCACTCAAACAAAGATAAGAGCTGATAGATATGTTTTCTGCCAACACAAGGTATATATAATATGCCTACATACTGCTGATCTGAAGAATCAGGTAGGATTTAAGAAAGTAAAAATCTCATTTAAGGTAATTATATAGTGATTATAATACTGTGTTGGTAAATAGGAATAGCTATAATATTTGGCAACCAAGAGCTTGTTCTTTTATTAGTTTTTAAGTAGCATATCTATTAGTACTTCTTGCATGTGGGGAAAATTCATTTGGGAGATAGAGGTGACAGAACACAAAGCATAGTCTAATTGTGGATATAGTAACACTGGGAGGGAGTACCCTATCTCCCCCAAAATATGGTCCTAGTATGTGCAAGTGATGGGGTAAAGGGGTAGAGAGTGGGGAATGTGGTCCTGGGACTAGGGTAGAGCATAAAGAAATCTGTGGCAGATGACCCAGCCTAGGATTTGCTGTTGTTATCAGTTTTTTTTCAATTGTGTTCAGCTCCTCATGACTATTCTGGGGTTTTCTTGGCAATGATTCTAGAGTGGTTTGCCATTTCTTTCCCCAATTCATTTTACAGATGAGAAAACTGAGTCAAGCAGGGTTAAGTGATTTGCCCAAGGTTACACAGATATTAAGTGTCTGAGGCCAGATTTGAATTCAGGATGAGGAGTCTTCCTGATACCAGGATAAGCATTCAGTCCACTTCACCACCTAACTACACTAGCAAAGGGCTATCATCTTCATAAATACTTCCTTTCTAAAAGCTAATTAAGTCTATTAGATAAAAGGATGATCAACTGTATGAGAAATAGATGAGAAAGAGAATAGTTTCCACAGAATGAATAAGCAGAATCTGGGTGATGAGTACAAGAAAGAGGGTCAGATTGACCCAGACAGGAAAAGACAAGAGTAAAATTCAACAAGCATAAAATTCAAGGAAAGTAATGTCTAGAAATATTTTAGTGAGTAGATAAAAAGCTGGTGAAGGCCATAAACTGGTGAAGGCTAATTTTTGGCTTCAATATAGATTAGAGCAGCTGCATCAGTAACAGCACTTGGATAATAGATTTAGATATTATCTAAAACACCCATGGTTCATTTAATTTAGTTCATTTAATTACATGATCAGGGAGGGAGACATTTGAAAGGAAAACATGTTTTAGATGGACTGGAAAGATTATAAACTCCTTATTGTCCATTCAATGAAGGACTTTACAGTCAGAAGTAGGGTTAAAAAATTCATTGTTCCTAACTGTTGAGAGTGTCCCTCCTTTTTAGGATATGCATTCTTAATAATTCTTATGAAAAAAGTAAATAAAAACTTTTCCTAACTTCATGGGTGGTCTGAGTCTTTGGATTTTGGGATAAGATATTTCTTACTCCAAATTTTATTTCTCACAACTGACAATCATGGGAAAGGAATTTGAACTAAGTTGCATAGAAAACTAGGCCCCCATCTCCTCAGGGATTCTGCTAGGGTTCTGAGGACCAAACTTACCAGTGTCAGGAGAGTTTAGTATAAAGAAGTGTGAGCACATGCACTACACTAGTATTCATAAAAATACTTCACGGAAGGACAAGAAAAAGGGGCAAGATACAATGTAGCAATACTATTGCACCAAGGACAACTTTGAAACATAACGTTTAAGGTCTTGGGATATAGTTTTAGGTGATTTTAAGACCTTACAATAGCAAGTACTGCTAGGAGACTGGAATACTACATTTATGGTAACCAGATCTCTTAATTTAAATGTCATTTGGGGAAATCAAAATAGAAAATTGTGAAAGTCTAATTAATATTCAACCCTGGAACTCCCAGCTAATCAGTACCTGTTACCCCCTGGAGCCCCTTCCTGATGGAGAATTTATCCCAGAACCTTCATTTAAAGAGGGTTCCTAGTCCAATAATCTCTTCATTTCCCATATAACTGTTCTCTTTTGGACTTTGTCATCAAATTCTCACACCAGGTACCTCCTTCCTCCTTCCCATCCCTCCTCTTCAGCTTCCTTTAGTGAACTGTCTTTCTGTATTAGATGGTAAGCTCCTTGAAAGCAGGAACTATCTTTTCTTTTTTTTTGTATTCTTATATTCCTTTTTTTGCACAGTGACTGGCACATATTAGACATTTAATAAATTTTTAATGAATCAATAATAAATGAGAGAAAATCAATAAATAAAAATAAATGTTTGATCAATATTCAAGAGAAAGAAGTTTTCATGGAGTCATATTGTAAGTTATTTTAAAATCATGAATTCACTATTTCATATTTTACTACCATTAAGAAATGGAATATAAACATGACCAAACTCCTACAGCATTGAAAGCACATATATATGGAACTTACCTTTGCATTTTCCAGTGCATTTACTAAACAGAGGAAAGAGTTATTTTGACATTCAAAAGGCATTCTTAATTTTATCCTAAAATTAGAGTAGTGTTAGCTGTTCAACAAAAGCCACTAAACATGTTTGTGATTTCAAGTTCAACTGTTTTGCTCAGCAGAGGGAGCTCCATTCTGAATTTATGAATTAAACACACAAACATGCATGTATGTGATTAAAACTAGGAAAACCTTTTGTTAACGGTGACAGTAATGAGGAATAATACACAAAGCCACTGTCCCCACACTCTTCTTTTATCATTCCTTCTGTTCAGCCTCTAAACTGTTCTATTTCTCCTTAGAGGGGAAGGATTTTTTTCCTCAGCTTCTATCTCCAGGGGATTCGGCATTCTTTCAAATATTGACTGAGTTGTGAAGGTGGTGACTTAACTCTAATCGACCACAGGAGGGCTACTCTTTAAATATATTGCGCTATCATTCCCTTTATGCAAACCGAGTTCTGCCCATGTATGAAAGCATAAAATAATAACAAAATCACTGAGGATCATTTTCTTTCAAAGGAATTCTTTGGGTTAAAAATAGTTTAACCAAGTTCTCCTTTAAATAGATGCTTTGATGAATTGGATTTAAATTAAATATCCAGTAACTTTCTAAGAGGAACAACTGGATGATATAGTATCAGATAGATTGCCAGATCTGGAGTCAGAGACTCATCTTCCTAAATTCAAATCTGGCCTTTGATACTTAATAACAAAGTGATCCTGAGTAAGTCACTTTCTCCTGTTTGCTTCAGGTTTCTCTTCTGTAAAATGAACAAACAATTTCAGTTTTTCTGCCAAGAAAACCACAAAGGGGGTCATGAAGAGTTGGACATGGCTAAATAACAAAAAAAACTTTCTAAGAATATATCTTGTCCAGCAAATAAGGTATCCCTGTCTTGTTATAGTTCTTTTTTTTATCTCTTAATGGAAAAGGTTTAAAACACATTTCCCTGAAGGAAGCTATTTTATTTGTTAACAGTATCATGAGAGAGGTATCAAGAGAAGTGACAACCTATGCTCTCCACACAATATGGTGCGATTTTGAGGAAAAGTCTCATCACATTAGGTAGATTGTCACTTAGAACTGATGTGAGAACAAGGGTTGCCCAGAATAGGAAGCTAGGAATGGATTTTGTTCTGCATTACTAGAGATAATACTTATATCAATGTTGTAACATGGGGTTATGTTTATGCCCCAGTTAACAAAAAGGAGAGAAAAGGTAGAAAGAGTGGGAGGAAAGAGAGGAAGAGAATATAGATCATATCATCTCTGGTTTTGAAATTCAAGTGCAAGTGAAGACAGAGGTCCTGAGGAGAACATTAAGATAGTAATAGGCCAGAATGGTCATTCAAAAGTATTCTGTGAGCATGGAAAGAAAGATAACTTTGAGATTTTTAACTCTGACTGAATTGGAACATGAAAGTTTCGATTGGTAATGCTAATTCAAATTTAAACAGGATTACTTAATACCTATGTGACCTCAAGCAAATTACTTAACTTCTCTGACTCTCAATTTCCTTATACATAAGATTAACTGAAGTTGGGTAAAGACAGACATGGATAACTGGATAAAGACAAATTGCTTGTGGTTGGACTGAGTCACTATAATAGTAATGACAATACTATATAAATAAATTTATTCAGTGTCATACCATTCAAACTATCAAAAGATTACTGTATAGAAAAAAGGAAAATAATAATGAAATTTATCTGAAGGAAGAAAAGGTCAAGAATCTAAAAGGAAATACTGGAAATAAGGTGGGAAGAAGAGAGCTTAGCACTAGACTTTAAATTTTACTGCAAAGTAGTAATGCATTATAATTTTTATATAAAATCATTAGTCAATTAGAGGAGCAATCACAACTATGGATTGGGAGAGAACATATAATCAAACTAGGGATACAGAGGATCATAGAAGATAAAATGGGTAGTTTTGATTGCATAAATATTAAAATTTTTCTACAAAATGATTAGTCAAATTAGAAGGGAAATAGTCAACCAGGAAAAAATTACATTGACTCTCTCTGATAAAGGTCTTATATCCACAATGTATAAGAAACTGATTCAAATATAGTTAATATTTATATAGAACTTACTATGTGCTAGGTGATTTACAATTATTATCTCATTTGATTTTCACAATAACCCTGAGAGGTAGATATTATTATATCCAGTTTACAGTAGAGGAAACTGAGGCATACAGAGGTTAAGTGACTTACATAATATCAGTCTCTGAGGCCACAGTTGAACTCAGGTCTCCTGACTCCAGGTTCAGCATTCTATCCATCCATATAGATGATTCCAAAATATAAATGGTAAAAGATTATGAATAGACAGTTCTCAAAGGAACAAATTCAAACTATTGATATCTATTGTCAAAATATTACATGTCACTAATAATTAAAGAAATGAACATTATAACAACTCTGAAATTCTACATTTCATCTAGCAGATTGGTAAAATTGACAAAATGAAAAATGACAAGGCTGGAGTAGCTATGGGAAGACAGGCAAACTAACTACTGGGGAAATACGGTCCAAACTTGCAAGGAAAGCAATTGAAACAATGCCCCAAAATTCACTAAACTTTTTGATCCAGCACTACCATCAGTATTCCAAAGAGATCAGAGACTGAAAAAATAGTCACATATATAAAAATATTTTTAGTAGCTCTATTTTTTTTTGGTAAAGAACTGTAAACTAAGGAGGTGCCCTCAATGGAGGAAATAGCTACACAATTCATGATGTAAGAATTTAATGGAATATTATTGTACCATAAGAAAAATCATTCATGACTACTCTCTTGATTCTCCTCCTACCTGTCTGAAGGCTTCTTCTTAGTCTCCTTTGCTGAATCATTTTTTTTCAGTTTATGCCTACTAAATGATGGTATCTTCCAAAACTCTGTCCTAGATCTTTTCATATCTTTGGTAATCTCAACAGGTACCACATGGTTCAGCCATCATCTCTTTGCTGATGATTCTCAGATCGACTCCTCCAGCACTGAGTTCTCCCCTAATATCTAATGTTGGATCTCCACTTTCTTAGTAGATATCTCAAACTCAAGAAATACAAAACAAAACTTTCTCCCAAAGCCTTCCTATCTACCTAACTTTCATATTACTGTCAAGAACATGTCCAATTATGCAGGATAAAAACCAGGTGAAGTCTTCAACTCCTCCCTCTCTCTCACACACCCTTGACACTCTTTTGTCAAGGCCTATCATTTCTATCTTTGTAATATCTGTATTATAGCAACTAGATGACACAGTAGATAGAATACCAGGTCTGAAGCCAGGAAAATTGATCTTCCTGAGTAATGATCTGACCTCAGACACTTACTAGCTGTGTGACTGTAGGCAGGTCACTTAAGTCTGTTTGTCTCGGTTTCCCTATCTGTAAAATGAATTGAAGAAGAAAATGGCAAAGGAAATCCCAGATGGGGTTATGAAGAGTCAAACATGACTAAAAATGACTGAATATCATTACCACAAAACATCTCTAATGTATATCCATTTTCTCTTCTGACTCTGATGCCACTCTGGTGCAGACCCTCATCACCTCATTCCTGGATTGTGGTAAGAGTCTTTTGATTAATCTCCTTTTCTCAAATATTTACCCATTCTAGTCCATCTAGTCCACTCAGTTGTTAAAGTAATTTGCTTAAAGTGTCGGTCTGACCATGTCACTCACCTCTCCCTTTCAGTCAAGTTCAATGGTTCCTTCTCTGCGCTCCTGACTTCATACCTTTTCACTGGTTGTTTCTCATACCTGAAATTCTCTCCTTCCTCATATTCATTTTCTGGCTTTCCTAGATTCCTTCAAATTTCTCCTAAATTACCACCTTCTAGAAGATTTTACTAATCTCCCTTAAGGCTAATGTCTTCTCTTTATTAATTGTCTCCAATTTATCCTCTATGAATTGTATTATATATATATATATATATATATATATATATACATATATATATGTGTGTGTGTGTGTGTGTGTGTGTGTGTGTATATATATATATATATATATATATATATATGTATATGTTGTCTCCCCCAACAGTCTCTGAGCTCTTTGAAAAAAGGGACTAGTTTTTGTCTTTATATAGGTGATTAGCATAGTGCCTGGCATATAATAGGTCATTAATACATACATGATCTGGGGTGGCTAGGTGGCATAATGGATAAAGCACTGGCCCTGGAGTCAGGAGTATCCATTATGCCACCTAGCCAGTCTCAGACACTTAATAATTACTTAGCTGTGTGGCCTTGAGCAAGCCACTTAACCCCATTTGCCTTGCAAAAACCTAAAAACAAAATACATACATGATGACTTGAAGACCGTGATTTGACCAAAGGAAGAATTTTAGGGAAACCTAGGAAGAGTTGTATGAATTGATGCAGAATGAAGTGAGCAGAATTAGGAGAATTCTTATACAATTAAAACATTGTAAAGAAAAACCACTTTGAAAGACAAAAAAAGTTTGATCAGTGAAATGACAAATATGGTAAGGCTTTCTACTGACCTGTCAGAGAAGTAATGCTATCAAAATGAAGACTGAATCATATATTTTTGGATATGGCTAATGTATGAATTTGTTTTGCTTTATTATGCATATTTGTTTCAAGGATTTCATTACTCTTGTCTTTTTTCAAATTCTAGTGGGAAGGATAGGAATAAATATTATCTTAAAAAGAAAATAAAGGAAAAAAAGATTCATTGAAGCATTCTTTAAATGTGAAGAAGCAGCAAGAAGGAAATATTAGAAGACAGTTATGAAAAATACAATATAGTATTAAAAAGAAAAGCTAGCTAATGATAAAGTTTCACATTTTGTTTCATATCTTTTTATAGAATCCTAATGGTCTGCTCTACTTTGTATATGGAAATGATCATTTTACCTGGTGTATGTTAAAGTTCAGAATAAGAAACTACTTATGAAATTAAATTTAAAAGATATACAAAAAATAAAATAGAGTGATGATAATTTCTAATGTCTCTTCTGGTTCAGTCTTATGAACCTATGCTACCTTTTAAACCTTATGTCATTCCAAAAGCAATATATGTCAAGAATTACCTTTGGTTGGATTTAGGTTAGAGACTGGGTGTCAAGTAAAAAAAGCAAGTATTCTTGCTTTTTCTTGCCTATAATATATTTTTTTCACAAGGGTAAATTTCCCATTTTCCATCTTGAAAATTTAAGAGAAATTCCATTAAAATAACTGTAGACAATATATATTTTGGGAGTCTACCCACCAAGACAAACCCAGGTACTATATGAACACAATTACAAAATACTTTTCACAAAAATAAAATTGGAGCTAAAATAATTGGGAAAATATCAATAGCTAATGGTGGGCTGAGTTAAAATTAAAAAATGTCAATTCTCCCTAAATTAATTACTTACTCAGTGCCATACTAATTAAACTAAATAAACAAAATTTATTTTATAGAGTCACAAAAAATAATTTAAAGATCATCTGGAAGAACAAAAGGCTAGGAATTTCAAGAGAATTAATGGGGGGGAGAGAAATTATATTATAAAATGGTAATCATCAAAACTATTTGTTACTGACTAAGAAATAGAATGGTAGATCAATGGAACAGATTAGATATACAACCATAATAGCAAATGACTGTAGCAATCTACTTTTTGATAAACCCAAACATTCCAGGTTCTGGGATAAGTCCTCACTATTTGACAAAAACTGCAAAGAACACTGGAAAATAATATGGCATAAACTAGGAATAGACCAACATCTACCATGATATACCAAAATAAGATCCAAATTGATACATGATTTAGACATAAAGGGTGATACCAGAAGCAAATTAAGAGAGCAAGGAATAGCTTACAATAAGTCTATGAGGAAAGAAAGAATTTTTGACTAAAAGTTGTAGAGCATTATGAGATATAAAATATATAATTTTGATTGTTAAATTGAAAAGGTTTTGCACAAACAAAACAAATGCAACCAAGATTAGAAGGGAAGTAGAAAACTGGGAAACAACTTTTCTTTGTTTTTTTTGGGGGGAGGGGGCAATAAATTTTAAAACAAGTATCTCTGATAAAGGTGTCATTTCTCAAATATATAAAAAAAACTGAGTCAATGCAAAGTCATAACCTAATTGATAAATGGTCAAAAGATATGAACAGGAAGTTTTCAGATAAAGAAATCAAAGCTATCTATAATCATGGGTGGGTGCTGTAAATCACTATTGATTAGAGAATTGCAAATTAAAACAATACTAAGATATCACCTCATATCTATCAGATTGACTGATATGGCAGAAAAAGAAAACAAATATTGGAGAAGATGTGGGAAAATTGGAATATTAACTCATTGTTGGTGGAGTTGTGAATTGATCCAATCATTCTGGAGATCAATATGGAACTATGCCCAAAAGGCAATTAAACTGTGTATAATATTGATGTTTTGATCCATCAATGCCATTATTAGGTCTGTATCCCAAAAAGATCATAAGAAAGGGAAAGGGACCCACACATTATAAAAATATTTATAGTAGTTCTTTTTGTTGTGGTAAAGAATTGGAAATTTAAAAAATACCCATCAATTGGGGAATGGCTGAACAAGTTGTGGAATATGAATGTAATGGAATACTACTGTGGTATAAGAAATGAGGAGCAGTATGATTTTAGAAAAACCCAGAAAGACTTACATGAACTGATGCTGAGTGAACTGAGCACAACCAGGAGAACAGTGTACACAGTAACAGCAACATTGTGCGAAAATCAAATATTATAGACATAGCTCTTCTCAGCAGTACAATGAATCAAGACAATTCCAAAAGACTTATGATGTGGATGTTGTTCATATCCAAAGAAAAAACTATAGAATTCAAATGTAGATTGAACATTTTCTACATATTATCTTTCCCTTTTGTTCTGTTTCTTCATAACTAAAATATGACTATGTATAACCTACATTAGATTTCTTGCTTTCTGGAGAGGGGGGAAGGAGAGTAAGAGAAAAAAATTTGGAAAAAGTAATGTTGAAACTATATATATATATATATATATACATATATATATATATATATGTATATATATATATATATATATACCTAATTAAGGTTCACTTAATTTTACCCAAGAATGGGATCTGGGTCTCCATCTGAGTTGAAAGCTTTGCCTGTTTTTACCATGGCATTTTACATCTGTTCGATTAGATGCTTTGAACAAGACTATTCAATTTGATTTGTGTCAAATGTGAAATTAAGCATAGTAGACTTTTAATCAACAAAGACAAAATTCCATTAAATAATTAGGCCATGTGAAATTCAAGTATAATGTTGCTGATCTGCAATAATAGAATTTATATTAGTAAAGGGCAAGACCAGAAGGATGGATGCAATTATCATATTTGGGTGTGTGTGTGTGTGTGTGTGTGTGTGTGTGTGTGTGTGTGTGTGTAGAAGAGATACACATTAAAACTGGTTTTTAGAACTTTTCCTAAAATATTCCCTTGGGTCTGGGAATTGTTATACTATTTACCCTAGTGAGGAATTCTCCAAGTATATAACAATAAAGATGGAGCGGGAAATGAATGACCTGTGGTAGGTTTGAGAATAGCAAAAATACTGTGTCCTCTTCACAAATCTAGTTCCCTAGCACTCAGCAGGAATTAGCTTTTGTTATTAGATGTTTATCCAAATCTTCCTTTCTTAAAGTGTAAACTCCTGAAGACAGAGATGGTGTCAAGCATCTTGTCTTTCTTCTTAGTATGTAAATATAACAGTCTTTGGTTTATGTGACCCTCAAGTTAGGGATTTAGTTTTGTTCTAATTTTAGTTTTGTTTATAGTTTAGTTTGTCTTTTTCAGTCTTGGAAGAGGAGTCCCTGTGCTAAGGAACTTAAGTCATAAAAACCTTGGAACTTAAGATTCCAGGCCAGATGTTACATCCAAACCATCAAGGAAGCCTTGAAATGATGATTAGGGGAAAAGGAAAAGAATCTATATGTTCTAAAAATCTTTATAGCAGCTCTCTTTGTGGTGGCAAAGAACTGGATATTGTAGGGATATCCATCAATTGGGGCATGGCTGAAAAAATTGTGATATGTGAGTGAGATGAAATACTACTGTGTTATAAGAAATGATGAGCTCAATGATAAAAGAAAAATATGAATAGCCTTGCACAAGATATTGAAAAGCAAAATGAACAGAACCAATAGTAACAGCAATATGTTTTTTTTGTTTTTTTAACATTTTTTTTAAAGTTTCAAGTTCTCCCTTCTCCCTCTTAAATGGCAAAAACAGATATGGATTATACATGTGCAATGTAAAACATTCCCATTTTAGTCATTTTGTACAAAAAGACCTAAATAAAAGAAAAAATATGAAGGAAGATGAAAATTAACATGTTTTTGTTCTGTATTCCATCACTACCAGTTCTTTCTCTGGAGGTCAATAGCATGCTTTATCAGTAGTCCTTTGGGATTGTCTTGGATCAAACAATATTGTTTTAGGAACAACTTTAGCTAAGTCATTTTGACTATTATAAATTCCAAATTAACTAGAAGGACCTATGAAGGAAGATGCTAAATGTACCTAGAGAAAGGACTGGAAAATAGAAATATGTATTATATGATTTTACAAATGTATACATATTTGTATCTAATAGTAACAATCTCTTTGTCCTGTGTTGGAGAGGCAAGAAAAAAAAGGGAAAAAAAGAAAGTTATATGAGAATTTTATTATATATATTTAAAAGGAATAGCAAGTTGTACATAATTGAGTTGCAGTTTCACGTGAAATCATCTTTTTACCCCTTATTCTACAATGTTATGGAAATGATTGTTTTATTTTTTTAAGTTCAAAATAAGATAAAAAAATTTAAAAAATATAGTCAGGGCCTCTGAAGCTAGCCTAAATGGGTCTTTAGACTTGAACTTCATGGAATTTATGTTATATAGGCACTGAAGTAAACTATAAGCTTAATTTCCCTTTCCTTCCTAGATAATGAATTATATAGTGTAGGGAAGATTATGTCCAGTGATATTGGTTAAAAAAATTTATCTGTTTTTGCTATGTTTTCAAAGTGAATATTTCTCTGAAAAATCTAATATCATGTTAAAAAGTTAAATAGAACTGGGATATAATTCAGTGATCTCCTAAAATTGAGGGAACGCAATCAACGGGGGCTCTGACAATGGCAGAGATGACAGTCTCCTAAATCTTCTCAGCATTCTGGAGAAGATTGAAGAGTTAGTAAAGGAAAAACACACCTCACTCTCAGGGAGTAGACTTACTCAATCCATGTTATACAAATGCAATACCTACTCTAGTACATCAAAAGATTGAAGTTAGGGATGGCTAGGTGGCACAGTGGATAGAGCACTGACCCTGGAGTCAGGAGCACCTGAGTTCAAATCCAGTCTCAGACACTTAATAATTACCTAGCTGTGTGGCCTTGGGCAAGCCACTTAACCCCATTTGCCTTGCAAAAAAAAAAAAACCTTAAAAAAAAGATTGAAGCTCAAGTTATAAGCATTTATTAAAGGCTTAGCACTAGAATTTTTTTTAAAAAGGCAAAACCAGTCCTTACCCTCAAGGAGTTCTAATTTTAATGGGGTAGACAAGGTACAAATAACTATGAACACCCAAGATTTATAATGAGCTAAATCTGAGGCAACCCCAGAGGGAAAGTATTAATATTAAGGAGAAATAGGAAAGGCCTCTTGTAGAGTGCAGGATCTGAACTGAGCCTTGAAGGAAGTCAGGAGGGGAAGATGAGAAGCAAGACCATTCCAAGTGGGACAGAAAGTCACAGAAAAGATAGAAAGTCAGCAGGGAGTCAAGAGCACTGATCACAAACTCTTCCTTAATTGAGCAGGTGACCTTCATCTTGTGGCCAAGAATAACTTATCATTTTTCATTACTATATAATTTATATATATAATCAGTACATATTTTATCAGAAGTAGAACTTTCAGTACTTTAACCATTTACTATCTCTATGACCCTGGGCAAATTGCTTAACTTCTCAGTCTCAATTTCCTCATAGTAAAATGGGGGTAATAATAGTTCCTATCTTGAAGATGTTGTGAAGATCAAATGAGATAATATTTGTAGAATACTTTGCAAATCTTAAAGCACTATATAAATGCTAATCATTATTATTATTTTATGACTATTATTAGTGATAAGACTATTTCAGCTAAGCTAGAACTCCAACAACAAATACACATAGTATATCAGTGGCCCATATTTAAGCTATTTTTCACCTTAGAAAGGGTGTCCCAAAGCTTGTGCTCCACTAGCATAACCTTCAAGTTCCCAGGATCATGAACGACCCATAGGGGAACTTGGAGTCTAGAAATCTAGAATTCAAGTCATGGTAGGTCCTACCAAGATAAAAGGATTTCAACTATCATCTGTGTTCAGTGGACCATACTAACCAATTTTAGGGAGATCCATTCTAAGTTTGTTTGGAAATATGAATTTTTGTTTTCCCTCAACAAGTCTACAAATCAATTCCTAAATTATAAAGTAGTTGTCATTGTCAGAGGAATTATTCATACAGTTGAAATTAAGCCTCAGAGTTCTAGAGATAAAGTAGTTATACTAATCATAGAAGTATTAACAAAAGTAGCTTTAAAACCACATCACACTTTCTCTTTACAAACTTCTCTTTGCATAAATTCTCTCATTTTATAGAATCATGAACAAGGAATCTTAGAACTCATCTCATTTACAACATGCCTTTTCTCTACTGCCTAATATCTCTGACAACTAATTTTCCTGCCTCTGCTTACATTAAAGGCTCATTTTTATATAGCTTTTATATAGCCTATTGCATATAATAGCTTATATGATCTTGGAAACAAACATATTAGGTATACCAGATTCCTATATACCTGTTAAGTAGATGCTATCAACTACAACTATTTTATAGTTGATAGTGAAGTTGAGAAAAATCAAGTAACTTGCCAAGAATCATACTGTGACTAACTTCTCTTGATTTCAAGTCTGGCTGTGTCACATTGCCTCTTAGTGACATCTAATAACCAGAAATTCACAACATTTAATGTCAGACTGATGAGGAACCAGTGTAGGAAGTCTGAGGATGAATTCACTAGATGGAGGCTATCTCCTAGCCAGAGAAGTCATTTATTCACTGAAAGATACAATAGGCTAGAGAGGAGATGTTTTCTCGCAAAGAGAGATATGATGTATGCTCCTTTATATAGGGACAGGAGGAAAAAGAGAGAATAAAATTCTCAGTAATTAAGTCTGTTTGAAGTGGTTCTTAATATCAGAAATAATGCCAGGAATAAATGGCTTATAAGAACAGTTATAAACTTTAATTTATAAACATGCTTGTTAAAGAGGGCTTTTACATGTCAAAGAAGACCCCAGGTACTGATAATAATTACCTAGGTCCCTTTGGGCAGAGTAGGGTCTTCATGTAAAAAGTAATGGACATGGGGCGGCTAGGTGGTGCATTGGATAGAGCACCGGCCCTGGAGTCAGGAGTACCTGAGTTCAAATCCAGCCTCAGACACGTAATAATTACCTAGCTGTGTGGCCTTGGGCAAGCCACTTAACCCCATTGCCTTGCAAAAACTAAAAAATAATAATAATAATAATAATGGACAAAGATATCCCTAAGTAAACCATGAGCAGTGAGCACTGAAAAAGGTGAAGACAAAAAGGTCTTGGGCAGAGGCAGGGGCAATACAGTCTGTAATTAAGTCATAGTCAGGATTCCAGGATCTAGCAAGGATTTTAGCAAAAACATCCAGAGCAGATCTGAATGTTGGGGAGGAGCTCATTAATTGGAACCCTTATCAAGACTGTTTTAGGACAGTTGGTAGGGTTTTTCCCCCCCTTTATACAGTAGAACCTTGGTTTATAAGTAACCTGGTTTACTTACACATGCTTTGCTGGATGAAGAAAATTTTTTCACAAAATTTGTTTTGCAGGATGAACAAAAATTAGAAGTACTAACATCATGTTTGAACTCGAATAATTCACAAAGGGATGACACTCAACTAGGGCAATTTTGCTTTTTGGTTTTTTTGTTTTTACTTTCATATGTCAAACAAAGGAACCTCACTCAACACACATTATCCATTTCCACTTTTATATTAGCTCCATGGATAGATAGCCCCTTCTAACTGTTAACAATTATCGCTTTTGCTCATGCCTTCATTGCCTCTCACTTAGACTGATGTATAAACTCCTAATTGGTCTACAGTTTCAAGTACCTCCCCTCTCCAATTCACTCAGAAGTGAACGTAAAGAAAAAAATATCAGTGAGTCAAAACATGAAAGTGATTCTAAAAAACAAAAAATAAGTGAAGGCAGTAATGTTAGCTTTACTTTAAGTGAAAGTAGCAAAAGAGAGAACATTCCCAATGTTGAAATTCCCAATGTCCTCATGGAAGGAAGTTCTCTTTCCAAGCAATAATCCTTCCTCCTCCTCCTCCTCCCTCTCATCACCCTCATGCCAGTCATTACTCTTCTCAATGGTAAAGTGCAGGTTAATGTGTTTTATTTTCAGTTTATATTTGCACTAATCATTGCTATTATATTTAGGTGCATTGGGAACAAAAAAATTACTTAAAATTATGAATAATTATTTTATATGAATATTTTTGGGAATGTGGTACCAATCATCTGACTTTACATTATTTCCTATGGGGAAATTCACCTTGCAATATGAACAAATTGCATGACAAACAGAATCTCTGAATGAATTAAATTTGTAAACTGAGGTTCAACTGTATATTGAATTAAGATTTGACCTCTATATTTCCCCATCTATTAGTTCCAATTCTGTTCTCTTGTACCAATTAGCATGGGAGAGGAAGTACCTTACAATTATCATTTCATTTGATCCTCATAGCAATTGAGAGATAATTATTATCATCTTCATCTTACAGTAGAGGAAACTGAGGCAAATAAAGGTTAAGTGATTTGACTAGTGTCACAGAGCTAGTATATGAGACTGGATTTCAACTCAGGTCTTCTGAGTAGCACCTAGATGTGACAACACTCAGACCGTATCAAGAGAATAATTATTACTTACAAATAAGTAAATAAAATCCCACTCAAGCTTCTTCAGGATATTTTCATATCCTTCAAAAAAAGTTCATAAAAGTAATAATGAAAATGTTTGCTGTCCTTTAAAACTTACTATTTTAAATATTAGTTTATTCTATTACCAGCATTTAAATCCCTATATTTTACATATAAGGAAACAGGTTCATAAAAGTCAACAATTTGCCCAAGGCTGTGACTGATAAAAGTCCACAGCAAGATTTCTGCCTCCAAATCTAGCACTCTTATCTGCTGTATCCCACTGATTTGTATGACAAGACTCCTCCCATTCTGTCTACTCTCCTTGGGATACACAATCACAGAATTTGAGAACTGAAAGGGCCTTTAGCCCTTTCTAGTCCAACCTAAGCAAGAAGGAATCCCAACTATAACTTATCCAATAAATGGTTGTCCCAATCTCTGCTTGATGACCCCCAATAAAAGGAAATCTACTACTCCCTCTTTAGATAGTCCATTCCCTTTTGGAGAGCTCCAGTGTTAGCAAGTTAGGTTTGGTTTTTTCCATGTTATCAAGTCTAATTTTTTTCTCTTTGAAATTTACACACACAATTCTTGGTTCTGAACTTTAAAGCCAAAGAGAGCAAGTCTAAGCCCTCCTTTGGATGGCTCTTTAAATAATCATAGAGTTACCATGTCATCCCTAAATCTTCTTGACTTCCTCACTAAACGTGTTTAATCTCTCCTTAGGAACAGGTGAAGGCTCCAGCAACTAATCAACAGGATCAGACTTTTGGTAGACCCAATACTTCTAGCCTGGGTGAGATAAGGAGATCTAATTTTTTTAAAAATCCAGTAATTGACAATATTGTAAAACTATGTTTGTTAGGACAACTTTATCTGGAAATTGTAAATATACATATGAAATAGCTGGGAGGGATAGCTTGTTAGCATAGTGATTGACAGAGTCTAGATTCAAAGGGCTATTGATAGACTAGAGCTCTGGGCTGAACCTAATAAACTGAAATTCAACAGGGATTAATGCAATAATTACATTAGGGTACAAAAACATCACCTTCAAAAATAACAGATGGGTGGGGCAGTTAGGCGGCATAGTAGGTGGAGCACCAGTCCTGGAGTCAGGAGGACCTGAGTTCAAATCTGACCTCAGACACTCAATAATTACCTAGTTGTGTGAGCTTGGGCAAATCACTTAACCCCATTGTCTTGCAAAGGCTAAAAACAAAAATATCAGATGGTCACACATATTTAGATAACAGTTTTTCTGAAAAGGATCTGGGGTTTAAATGGACTGAAAATCACTATGAGTCAGCTGTATGATATAGCAATCAAAAAAGCTAACACAATCTTAAACTACATTGGATGAGACATAGCTTTTAGGATAATTCCACTGCATTATGTCCCATCCAATCTTATTTGGAGAATTGTGTTCATATCTAGGCACAGCAATTAAGAAAAGATGCATAGAAGTTTGAGAAGGAAATAGGAACAATAAAGAATATTGAGGTCACTGCACTGGCAAGATCTAAAGAACTGAGGAGGGAGGTGGACAATAAAAGGTTTGAGGAGATATGAAAAGGTTTGGAAGACCTACTAGTGCAATTGGAATAGTGAATCAAATAGGAGTTGTAAAATGATTTCCTTGCCATAGGGAGGGTCCAGTTGAGATTATGCAAAACAAATCTGTAGTAGATCTAGTCAGTCAGGTTTTATGATTTATACCAACTTCTTTCAGCAGCACATATGAAGGATGTAACAATGGATGATGGTAGTAATCCAGGGCTGAGGTTTGGCAGGGCAAGGTCTTTAGTAGGATAAGGAAGTGAGGGACTCAACAGAAGACAGTGAAGAGTTGAACTGGTTTACCAAGGAATCAAGATGGAGAAAGAAAGAGAGCATTGGGTAATCATGTAGGATTATAATTTATAAATGGAGAGATTGGAGGGTATAAGTGAAAGTACAACCCATGCTAGAAAGAATGGTCAGGGAACCTGTGTCATTAGGAAGAAGCCAAGTATCCTTGAGAAGGAATTGAAAAAGGAAGTCTTTCAGATGAAAGCTAAAGTGCACACAGTTGAGGGGGGGGGGAAATTCTTTGTTTTCTATTGATACTAAGGTGATGAAGGAATTAAGAAATTAAGACAGGAAATAGTCAATTGTGGGAATGGAGTGAATCACATTGATTTCATCTTGTGACTCAGTAACAGAGCTATATCTGTTCCCTTTCTAATTCAATTTTTGTCCTGAAAGAAAATATTATTCAACAGTAGTAATTGGGAGAAAACTATATTGAATTGTTTGAATTAGTCATTGATGGATGTGAGACTGGACCTCCTCCTCTACATGCTGCTTAGATACCCTTAAATAACTAGGTTATACTGACCAGAAATCCAGTCAGATACAAAGATTCATGCAAAAAAACTTTTCTTGCAATTCTCCATCTCAAGCAATTCATATTCCTTATCTGAAACAATCTCATACTGATGGATTATTGTTTTCATGCTCCTTGATTGTTTACAGACACTTGCAGATGAGAAGGGCAGTAGGAAACCTTATTTTGTGATTTTAGTTAATTGTCCCTGTTCATTCTCCCCTTCCCAACCTGAAAAGTCCCTAAGGCTTCCTCATGTAGAAATCAGATTACTTAATTTTGTATCCTTTCTTTTACTTAACTAGTCTTATTTGATTAATTGTTTTTGATTTATCTGCCTCCCCCTACATTTAGGGTCCAGCCCTAAATTGAGGAAGGGACTTGATCCCAATTTGTTAAACAATTGTTATGCATTGGTCAACAAATTGACATGTTCGGGGTAGCTAGGTGGTGCAGTGGATAAAGCACTGGCCCTGGAGTCAGGAGTACCTGGGTTCAAATCGAGTCTCAGACACTTAATAATTACCTAGCTGTGTGGCCTTGGGCAAGCCACTTAACCCCATTTGCCTTTCAAAAACCTAAAAAAAATTGATATGTTCAAAAGATTGAACCTTTGTTTCCTCAGACATTTAATCTTTCACTTGACACAAAGACTCAAAGATGCAACTCTGATATATACTATTCCAGGCACAGTTTCATAGTTTTCATAATCAGTAATCACAATCATAATCAGGAATATAAATCACAAGCAAAATTAGGTTTTTTCACTACTTTGGTTCTGAGTTGAAAGAAGAATTTAGTACCTCTTTAAGATCATGACATCATTTCTAGGCTCAGAGCAGAATTTACAAACTCTTATTCATAGCCTTTTCCTGTAATTCCTTCTTTCACAAAATTGGTAAGATTTTCTGACCTAGCCTAAGTTGAAGATCCAAAGGACCTGACTAGTCCTCCAAAACTTTATAAATACTGAGAATTTACAAGATCTTTTGAACTTTGGCCAAACACAAAGCAATTATTATTGCCATTAATTTTAAAGTAAAATATACTCAAGCAAACACTTAAGATGTTTTTAATCATAATAACAAAAATCCCTAATAAGTGATAATTCAAATCCACAGCACTCAGATCAAAATAAAAGTTAATTTCCTAATAATATAAATGAAGAAAAAATTATCAAGTTAATAATATTTCTTATATATTAGTTTCCTAAAAATCACAATGCACAGGGGTGGCTAGGTGGTGCAGTGGATAGAGCACTGGCCCTGGAGTCAGGAGCACCTGAGTTCAAATCCAGCCTCAGACATTTAATAATTACCTAGCTGTATGGCCTTGGGCAAGCCACTTAACCCCATTGCCTTGCAAAAATCTAAAAAACAAAATCACAATTCAAGAAATTATAATCACAATTCTATCATAAAACAATATTATCGATCTAAAAACATAGAAGCAACCTGGGAAGTAGATCTTCTAGAAGAAACTCATCTGGAAAACTTCCCTAGATAACAACTGACATTCCAGTTAAAAACACCAAAATATTGATTCAAGGGTTGATTCTAAATTTGAATAGATGAAACTGTATAATCTGTGAAAACTGGTCAGGGGCAGATTCCTTTGACATAGAATTTCCAAGGGAAAATATTTCCCAGAAGCAGATGACTTCATGAAGTAGACAGCTAAACAAGACAACACGGTAAGAAACCTGTTATTTAAATAAGCATTAACTGCATAATTCAACTATGTCTCTGACAGAACTCTTATCATCAAGTACCCAAATTGGATTGAGCAGTTAGGGAAGGTCTGGAAGTGTTTAAACTTGAAGAATATCTCTAACTGGAACATTTGGCACTGGTTGCCAGGAATGGACTGAATCAAAGAAACTATGAAAACTCTGCATTATATAATACTAATAATGGCTATTGACTTATTTTGTTTCATTTTTACTTTTAATGTTTCTCTAAACTATCATCTGTCTGTGAAAATACCTACCAGAAAACTGATACTAAGTAGCCAGAGAGGAAATCAATAAGATATATGAAAATGTGGCCAAGATGTCCTTTATAACTAAAGATGGGAGTGTCAGAATAACATTTCTGTCATAATTTTTATTGAAAGTGAATTTTGAGGAGACTTCATTCTGTTCTATATTTGACATTTTGCTATATATTACCTCTAGAAGCAGCTGGTTCTCTTCCGCATCCTTCTTTGTTCCCTTGATTGATATAAAAAGGCTTAATTGCTTTTTTATGAAAGGAGGCTTTCAGTCTCTAGAATGTCATCTTCCTTTATATAGACTGACATGATTTGATTTAACACAATCAGCTGTACTAACAAGGATATAAAATTTAACTATTCCTGGTGGTCAATGATATACATTCTTCTAAACTAGTATTTTTTTCTTTTTTATGTATGTAATATAAAAATTCTACTAGCTGAATTATGAATACAATATTTCCATCAACTGCCGGGAATTTCTCTGATTCATTCTGGCTTATTGTATTAGTTGAATTAATAAGAAAATTCATGCAGCTATTTGAAGCTTTGATGATAAAGATCATCAATGTTAAGGCAGGTGAGACAACTCAGTGAATTTTACTAGTCTTGACTGAGAATTTGAAGAAGTTCTACTAAAGGAATTGCTAGTACAAAATTATTCTGGGGAATTTCATACCAATCCATTCTCTGAGGATGAATAATTCATTCAAGGAACCTCAACAAAAGAGGCATTTCACCAAGTCAGACAAAATGATGAGACCAAAAGAGGGTCTAAGAGAACTGTAGCAGTGAATTGTAATGAATGGCCTTACCAATGAAAGGCCAGGTGTACACTAGCTTGAATTTTATATAAACTTTAGTTGAGATATGTAAGAGGGGTATATCAGAAGAAACCTGTGCAAATTGCAACTTTCAAATTTTGTGCAATGCAAAAGAGAAAAACTTACTCATGCTCCAGAGAGGAGAAATGTGCAGAAACTGATACAGAGAAGTGCTATGAATTCTAAGACTGCCAAAAAATTTCAATGCACAATCTGAGCCAGAAGACTCATCACTGTGTAGACACAGAAATGACTGTAAATAATGTCTGAAGTGAGAGAGATATCCCTGAACTAAGAGTCAATCTAATGCTAAGGACTCAGCCTCAGCAAAAGTGTGAAACCTAGAAGCAAAGTAGGGATATTGAGTTGGAGGCACAGAATCATAGATAGCCAGGTGAGAAATGGAGCTGGAAGCAGTCCTATTCTCCTTGGAGAGAATTCTCCTCAACAAATGGAGGCCATGAAAGTCTAACATAAGAATATCTCTGTCTTGAAATCATCAGAGTAACAGGTCCATCTTCTCTTAAAATTGTGGATTAAATAATTAAAAATCCTGAAGTTGGATGTACTACCAAAGAAAATGCAGCATGGATTACACAAAAGTAAAAATCTCATGATCCAGCTTCAAGAAACTGGGGCAGGTTGAGGATGGAGGTCATTATGAATCTCAAGGGTAGTCACACTGAACATATTCCTTATGGGTCTGTTCTATTCATACTCAGAGGATCATGTGCAGAGTTAATGGTAAAAAGGGAGAATGAGGACTACAATGCTATCTTGGACAATGGACAAGTAACAATCATGTTCTTATCTTTTTATTACACATTTAGGTAAAATTACCATTAATGCCTCTAACTGGGCTTGGATCTGATAGGTTGAGTGAATAAAAACATTATCCATACCTGGGATACACTAAGGAGAGCTTGAGATTTCCTATGGAAATTATTGACCTCAAAAGTTGACATTGGTATGTTCAGACTTCCAGTATTCACTGAAATGTCAGCACTCATTGGAATTAATTTGAATCTTTTTAAATATTTGAAAACAAAGTTACATGTGATGGAGTGATTTTAAAAATTGTGTATGAAAAGGTAAAAAAGATTCAATTACCTCCTAAAAAACTGGGTGTGAAAAGAACTAATATAGAGAAAGCAGTTAGGGTGGAGGACCCATAATGTTGGAACCCTACTTTCAGATGGGTTGAAGAGGAAACAAAAAGTGTTCATCTGAAAAGGTCTACAAGTCTTTTGAATGTCTAGAGAGGTGAGAAAATTGGGGGGATAGGGTGAGGGCTGTTTTTAAAAGAATGTAAAGAATATTAGGAGGGGGAGAATATAAAGGAGGGAATTTTAGAGGAGTGAATAAAATAAGGAACAAGAGGACAAGATAAAAGAAAAGGTAATGGATAGGGTAAAAAGAGTTTTTTGAGAAGGAAAATAGTGAGTAAAAATAAGATAGAGGAAAATTAACAAATAGTAATTAGAAATTTGTCAAATCCATAAGAATTTTTGTCATTCTCCAACTGACAAATTATCAAAGGATATTTAACAGACAGTTTTCCAATGAAGAAATCAAAAGAATTTATAGTCATATAAAAATGCTCTAAATCTTTATTGATTCTTCTTTCACAGCATGATTAATATGGAAATATGGTAAACCCAGCTGTATACAACCTATATCAGATCACTCGCTTTCAAGGTGGGGGAAGGGAAGGAAGGGTGGTAGAAAAATGTGGAACTCAAAATCTGACAAAAAAATGAGTATTGAAAACTATCTTCATATGTAATTGAAAAAATAAAAAAGCATAAAAAAGAATGAATGGCAAAAAAAATTATTGATTAGAGAAATACAGATTAAAGCAACCATTTACACCTACCAGATTGGCTAGAAGGATTAGAAAGAGAAAATGACAATGTTGCACTAATTCTTTATTTGCAGAACCATAAAATGATCCAACCAGTTTGGAAAGCAGTCTGGAATTATGTCCAAAACAGGAGATAATTAAACTATCTATACTAATTGATCCAGCAATAACACTACTTGGTCTATTTCCAAAGATAATTAGGGAAAACAGAAAAGATCCTTTATTTCTAAAATGTTTATAGAAATTCTCTTTGTGGTGACAAAGAACTGAAAATTGCAGCGATGTTCATCAATTGGGGAATGACTTAATAAGTTGTGGTATATGCCTATGATAGAATATTACTGTGCTATGTGACATAATGAGCTTAATGATTTTAGAAAAACATGGAAAGATTTGCACAAAGTAATGAAAAGTGAAATGAGTAGAAGCAAGTATACAGTAACAACAATATTGTTTCAAGAATGATTTTGAGTGAATGTTATTTTGTCTATTAAAAATGCTCAAATTACCTATAAAAGACATAAGAAAAAATGCTATCTGAACCCAGAGTAATAATTGATAAATAGAAGTATGTGTAGTAATCTCCAGGACAGGAGGAGAGGTAGGGAAAGAAAAAAAAAGAAAAAATTTACAGCACTACTCAGCTGGAGAGGAACACACCTATCTGCATCCCGTGCTGAGACTCAAACTCTCAGTTTCTCAGAGTCCAGCCCACCTGCTGAACAAGGAAACTTAGGATCCTATCACAACCTGATTTCTCCTACAACACTCATTTAGGGATTTCTTTATCTTCTCCACCACAATCTCAAACTGGGAAACCCTTCACATATACAACTTTCTCTGTGAGTGTTGTTTTTTCTTATCAGATCATAAACTTGGGGCGGCTAGGTGGCGCAGTGGATAAAGCACCGGCCTTGGAGTCAGGAGTACCTGGGTTCAAATCCGGTCTCAGACACTTAATAATTACCTAGCTGTTTGGCCTTGGGCAAGCCACTTAACCCCATTTGCCTTGCAAAAAAAAAGATTATAAACTCCTTGAGGGCAAGGACAATCTTTTTCAAATTTATAGCCTCAACATTTGGCACTTAATAAATATTTATTGACTACTGACTTTATTAACTGGGAGTCCTATCTATCAATTGACTTGAGCCAGAGATCACAGAAGTATTCACTTATATCACCTTCTACCTGCTGAGACAGGTCTGACCCTCTGGGCTAGGATTAAAGACTCCTATTATCTCTCCTATCCTGGGCAACTAGGTGGCATAATGGATAGAGCACCAACCCTGGAGTCAGGAAGATGGGAGTTCGAATATAGTCTCAGACACTTGACACTAGCTGTGTGACCTTGGGCAAGTCACTTAATTCTGACTGCCTCGAATTCAGATCCACCTTCAGTCATCCTGATTCATATCTGGCCACTGGATCCAGATGATTCTGGGGGAGAAAATGAATTGATGACTTAGCACAGTCCTGCTCACTACTCCTACTCATGTCATGGTCTTTTTTTTGAGAATGAAATACAATAATGATTTGGAGCATTTTTTCATATGATTATATATATATATATATATATATATATATATATATATATAGCTTTAATTTCTTCATTTGAAAACTATTCATATCTTTTGATGATTTTTCAGTGACTTGGAACCTTATAAATTTGATGCAGTTCTCTATATATTTTAGAAATGAGACTTTTATCGGAACTCCTAGTTGTTGTTTCCCACTTTCTACTCTCATTCCAATTTTAGTAGCACTGATTTTATTAATGCAAAACCTTTTTAATTTAATATTGTCAAAATCATTCATTTTGCAATTTATAACATACTCTGTGTCTTGCTTGGTCATAAATTTGCCCCCTTTGCAAAGATCTGATATAACATTTTTTAGTCTATTAATTTATCTATGGTGCTACACTTTATGTCTAAATCTTGTACCCATTTCAACCTTATTTTAGTACAGGGTGTGAAATGTGGATCTGTGCCTAGTTTTTGCCATACTATTTTTCAATTTCCCAACCATAAATATAAATATATATATATGTATATATATATATATATATATATAAAATATCAAATGGGAAAAAATGTTCCAAATCATTATTGATTAGAGAAATTCAAATTAAAACAACTATGAGGTATCACCTCATATCTATCAGATTGGCTAATATGACAGAAAGGGAAAATGATCAATGTTGGAGAGGTTGTGGGAGGATAGGGACATTAATACATTGCTGGTAGAGTTGTGAACTGATCCAACCATTCTGGAGAGCAATATGGAACTATACCCAAAGATCTATAAAACTTAATCTACCCTTAGATCCAGCCATTCCAATTCTAGGCCTATATCCAGGAAAAATAATAAAAATGGAAAAATCCCGCACATTCCAAAATATTTATAGCAATTCTTTTTGTAGTGGCAAAAAAGTGGAAATGAGGGGATGCCCATCAATTGGGGAATGGTTGAACAAGTTATGGTACACAAATACTATGGAATATTATTGTTCTATAAGAAAACATAAATGGTCAGAGTCTAGAGAAGCATGGAATGAATTACAGGACCTGATGCTGAGTGAAGGGAGCAGAACCAAGAGAACAGTGTACACATTAACAACAACATTGTGAGATGATCAACCTTGATCAGCAGTTCAGAAAGGAAGGATAACACTTTAGACCAGTTATGGACCATGCTATTTCCATCCTGAAGAAGAAAAACAAAGTAAAAACACTTCAGAATCTGATGATTCACTTTTTGGGCGGTTTTTTGCAAGGAAATGGGATTAAGTGACTTGTCCACGGTCACACAGTTAGGTAATTTTTGAGTTTCTGAAGTCAGAGATTTGAACTCAGGTCCTTCTGACCCCAAGGTGGATGCTCTATCTACTTCATTACTAACTGCCCCACTACATTCACTTTTTTTTTTAGGTTTTTTGCAAGGCAGATGGGGTTAAGTGGCTTGCCCAAGGCCACACGGCTAGGTAATTATTAAGTGTCTGAGACTGGATTTGAACCCAGGTACTCCTGACTCCAGGGCCGGTGCTTTATCCACTGCGCCACCTAGCCGCCCCTACATTCACTTTTTAAAAATTTTTTCTCTTATGTACTCCTTTCTCTTAATCCTAATTCTTCCCACCAAAAATGACTAAAACAAGTTTAACACATATGTATATGTCCAATATTAACTTGACTGTTAGCTACTGATGGGAAGGTGGTGGGAAGGGAAGGTGGAAGGAAATTTTGTAACTTAAAAATATAACATATGCATATAAATGAATGTTGAAAAACTTTCACAACATGTATTTGGAAAAATAAAATCTTAATTAAAAAATAGAGAGAATGAAGGACAAACATCATCATCCTACTTAGAGGGACTTGGGCCTTGCAATAGCAGCTCAAAACCCTGCTAACCTATAGAAACTCAGGGTAGTACTTCTCTTCAGCATCATACAGTCCCACCCACCTGTTGATCCTGTAATATCTTCTAGTAGTCCCAAGATCCCATCAAAGTCAACCTAAACACACCCAATTTCCTCACCTCCCCTGGTCTTTACCTCCTTTAACCTTAACTGCATTGGGTCAACTGAAATTAAAGTGTTCTCCGAGTTGTCATTCCTGTGACTTTAAAAAAAACACAAATAAATATCTAAAGATTGCAGAAGCAGGATCACAGAAGGCCATGACAATCTGGTTAGCAATGCATAGAGAATGACCATTTTAGAAATCTGAGTAAACAAATAAAAAGGCAGAAAAGATAAAACACTATTTAGACATCAGGAATTCTTAAGATATAAACCCAGAAGAAAAAAAAATTGAAATGTAAAACTTCATCAAAGGAAGATGGTCACAAGACCAATTAATATGAATTTTAAATTATATAATTAATGAAATGAAAACAGTGGAAGAAAAATTTGGAAAAGAAATGATAGTTTGGAAGGAAAGACTCAAAAGAAACCTGAAAATTAGAATGAACTAAACAAAAGTTAATAACCTTATGAGACAGCAAGAAATATCAAAACAAAGCCAAAAAACTGAAAAATGGAATAAAATATAAGCTATTTCATCACAAAAAGAACTGACTTGGAAAAAAAAGATTCAGGAGAGATCATTTTTAAAATGATCAGCCAACCTAAAAACTATTACCAAAAAAACCCCTCCAAAATACCAAATTTCAAAATATCACAAAAGTATACAATTCAGATCTCTTAGAAGCAGACAGCAATGTAAAACTAAAAGGAATCCATTGATCATTTCCTGAGACTCCCAAAATGAAAACTAGTAGCATAATTGCCAAAATCTAGAACTTCCAGGTCAAAGAAAAAAATATTGTTAGAAGTCAGAAAGAAAGAAATATTGAGAAAGCATAGTCAGAATCATATAAGATTTAGCAGCTTACCACCATGAAGAAAAGAAGAACATAAAATGCAAAATTTCAAAAGGCAAATAGAAATTACTGACTTGGCAAACATGAGAATAATCCTACAGAGGAAACGTGGATATTTAATGAAATAGAGAGCTTACAATAATTTCTGCTAAAAAAAGACTGACCTGAATTAAAATTTTTGAAATACAAAAGAAATGGGAAAAGACTTTATAATGCATTTAGTGTTTGTGATCTAATAGGGAGGGAAGGTCATACTAATATCTCTCAAATATTATAATATCATCAGGAGTCAAATAAGAGGTCCTGGGAATGATTTTTTTCTTTCAAAACTCATTCGCTTAAGATTCTTTTCATTGGTGAATATGATTACTCAATGTTCCAAGACTAAATGAGGAACAGGATTGTCAAGAGCTAGAGAGGAGAGATCCTGGTCTTCTGGCTTCCAGCTTCAAGAGAGAAATGTACAATTCAAGATTGTCTTCTGGGAGAAATCCCTGAAAGGGGAAAGTGGAGAAACTCTGAGAAGAAATTGATATGTAGAGCAGTCATTTCTCTGAGTCAGGAATCTTTTTGTATGCTGCCTGCCCACTGGGTCAGTTTTGAATTAACTGAATATTTTATAAATATGTCATCTGTTTGAATTCAAATAACTAAAAATTTGAAACATAAAAAAGGTATTTCTCTAGTTGTGATTTGGAACATATTTTTATGTTGAAAACTTCCTTTTCCATATCCTTTGTCTATCAATTATGGAATGGGTCCTATCACTATAAATTTCATTCATTTAGAAATGAAATCTTTATCAGAATAACTTATGTAACAAAATTCATTGCTGAAATCCCTGTCAAGTATATTTCCCTTTTCTACAAACATATTGTGTGTTTTTTCTTTCCTCATTTGTGTGGACTTGTAATTTCATCTTTGCTAACACAGTCTACAACTGGGTTCTGTAGTATAATCTTAGAGAGTTGCTTTGGTCACTGAGTTGAATTGAATTGCTCTTGGTCATGACTAGGTTTCAGGTCTGTATCCCTGGTTCTCTTATCTCTGAAGTGGATTTTCTACCCACTATACCACTTTGCTTCTGGAAACTTTAACTCTGGCGAAAAAGGAAATGAGATAGTCAGCATGGCCTATTCTGATACACACATGCTAAATTTTAGTCATCATTCCTTCAACTTCTAAATGTTCAAAACATCCATTTAATATATGTACTAGAACATTGCCAAAACTCAAAAAATCAAAAACATCAGTTTCCTTATGTATCTACTATTATCTAAGATTTTCTCAAAGATCAATCTACAAGTATTTATTTAGCCTCCTATTTTTTGCTAGGTACTGTCCTTAAGCACTTAAGATATAAATAGAAAAATGAAACAGTTCCTTTACTTAGAATTTTATAGAACATAAGTAAATGTATTAAAGACAAGGGACCGTTTCATTTTTGTATTTATTTCTCCTTTACTTAGCACAATGCACAAAGTAGGCTCTTAATAAATGTTGGACAAATGATATTTGATGTTAGCCGATAAAAAAATCAACTAACAAAATTTGTGCATACAAAATAAATAATATTTTTGGTGGGAGGACACTTAGTCATTGGGGAATCAGGAAAGCTTCATGAAGGAAGAAGCAATTGAGCTAAGAAAATTTGGAACTCTTTGGGACAGGGATTGATAATGGCTCAGTAATCACATTGAACAGTTCTGTGACCTACTTCTTCTGACAATTTTAAGTCAAGGAGGACAATCAGATGCTACCTTATCTAATTTTTTCTTGAATTTCATATCATAGTTATCTGTTTCTGTTCCTGGTCTAAAGATAATTTATATGGGATGATAGATAAAGCATTGAGTCCAACCCCTTCATTTTGCAGATGTGGAAACTGCACTGGAGAGAGAGAGATGAAAAGAAAGGCCAGAAATGATGCAAATAAGTAGAATAGCCAGGATTTAGGCTCAGTCTCTTTGATACCAATCTAGTGTTCTTTCATCTGTAACAACACTAGAAAGTTAATTGGCCCCTTCTTCTTACCCAATCCAATGTACCTATCCTATTTTTATCTTCTTCTAGCTTTAATAAAACAAAATGGAAAAGAGAAGGGAAATAAGAAAATGTTCATTTCCTTAGTTACTATTTTTCTCAATCTCGATCTTAACCTCCCTGAGATTATTTGTTAAAAAACCATACCACTAGGGGCTGCTAGGTGGTGCAGTGGATAGAGCACTGGCCCCAGAGTCAGGAGTAACTGAGTTCAAATCTGACCTCAGACACTTAATAATTACCTAGCTGTTTGGCCTTGGGCAAGCTACTTAACCCCATTGCCTTGCAAAAACTAAAAAAAAAAAAAAAAAAAAGCCATACCATTTTGTTAGGTTACCATCCTCAGATGCCTAATTTCATCATTTTGTCTTTTACAAACCTGAACTGGTTCATCTGTCTTTGGATTGCTTCCCTTTTCCATTCTTATGGAATCTTTTTGGTTTATATCTTCAGAATTTTTATTTGAGAACATTCCACTTCCTGGTCCCTACCTATTTCTCCAGGCACATTCCCTCAATCCCAATAGATATCTCCCATTGTTTTTCCCATTAACCAAATGTCTTGTAGAATTTAGCCCATGGAATCCTATAAATCCTTTGGGGGAGCTCTCCAAAATCACACTTTCACAAAGTCTAGTGTGTATGTCAAATCATTCTTGAATTTCTCTTCATTGGTCATAGAATCTAAAAATCTAAGGCACTGGCCATTGCCTCTCCCTTTCTACCACAGTGGTCAGTTCCTATATATTTACAAGAGTCAGATCTTTAATAGCAGGCCCAGATACTATCCCCTAGGGCAATTTATCTAGAGTGTTGAATGGTTTAGCTTTTCTAAAATATGCTTCTCCAAACATTAACTCTGGACATAGGAACTGCTGGCCTAGAACAGGTATTCCATTCTCTACAGATTAGCTCCAGTGCTTCTCCTAGTGTCTGATCCAGATATGGAACTGGCTTTTTACTTCCTCACACTAGAAACTCTGGAGTCATGGATCTGAGGACAGGTTCATGTCAATTCTCTGGAGTCAGGAGAACCTGAATTCAAATTTGGTTTCAGACATTTCCTAGCTGTGTGATCCTAGGTAAGTCAGTAAATTCTGTTTGCTTCAGATCATCTTTAAAATGAACTGGAAAAGAAAATAGTATGCCACTCCGGTATCTTTGCCAAGAAAACCCCAAATGGAGTCACAAAATGTTGGACTCTGCTTAATAACAGGATGATAAAGAAGTAGAGGCTAGTCTTGTTAAAAATTTACTAGTAAGAAGAGTGTATTTGTCTCTCTGTTTGTCTGTTTGTCTGCCTGTCTCTCTCTCTCTCTCTCTCTCTCTCTCTCTCTCTCTCTCTCTCTCTCTCTCTCTCAGGATCTGACTCCCAGTATTCATTTATTTTGCATATTGCCTGACATAATCTCATTTACATACATTCTCTGATTTCTTTTTGTTATTACCTTTGTTTGTTTGCTCTCTACTATATGTGGTCTTTGTGAAACTGGTGCGAAGGGGAACCAATCCTTGGACATAGAGTTTTAGCCAATTATTTCTTTCTTAAGGGATAGTAATTAGGAGTTCAGTTTGAACTTAAAAATTATTTCCCTAGAATAATGGTATCTATGGGGTAAATACATAAAATTCTACTCAGGTAACTTTTCACCTAAAATAGAATAATAGCCAGCCTCTGGTTCCAATCTCCTGTTTCCTCTTCTGACAAGAATAAAAGTCTCATTTGGAAAAAGGTGACAGAGTAGACTCTGAAAATATCTATTCTTATCTCCCTTGCAAACTACCTCTAGATAGACCCACATGGACACATGACCTAAATGACAACAATGTACATATCTCCTAAAATTAGCTTGAACTGTTCCAAAGGATTCACTGTAGAATATACAAGGTTCAGACTAAAGTAAGTGGGAATAAAGGTTAAGAGCAAATGGATGGATAGATTAACCTTGGGAAAGGAAAGATATTTCTTCGTCTAAAACCAGAGGGAAGAGAGAATATAGATGAATGCTGAGAAGAGATAGGGAAGTTTCCCTATCATTCTAGGTATTGAGGAGTAATTCATGTGGACCATTTTTTTCTATTCTAACTTTGCAAATAAATAAGACTGTGGTAACTTAAAATAAATATACCATTTTAATTTATAGATGAGGAAATCAAAGGGAGCCATAGTCATATGAAAAATTGGTCTAAATCATTACTAACTAGAGAAATTCAAATTAAAGCATCTCTGAAGTGCCACCTCACACCAATATGACAAAAAAGGACAATGATCAATGTTGGAAGGGATGTAGGAAATTTGAGACACTAACGCATTGTTGGTGGAACTGTGAACTGATCTAACCATTCTGGAGAGCAATTTGAAATTACTCCCAAAGGGCAATAAAAAAAAGTGTATACCCTTTGATCCAGCAATACCACTACTGGGTCTTTACCCTGAAGAGACCATGAAAAATGGGTAAAAACATCAGTTGTACAAAAATATACATAGCAGCTCTGTTTGTGGTGACAAAGAATCGGAAATTGAGTGAATGTCCATCAATTGGAGACTGGCTGAACAAATTGTGGTATATGTATGTTATGGAACACCATCATTCTATTAGAAACCAAGAGGGATGGGAATTCAGAGAAACTTGGAAGGATTTGCATGAACTGATGCTGAATGAGATGAGCAGAACCAGAAAAAACATTGTATACCCTAACAACAATATGGGAGTGATGATCAACCTTAATGGATTTGCTCATTTCATCAATGAAATAGTCAGAGAAAATTTTAGGGTATCTGCAATGGAGAATACCATCTCTATCCAAAGAAAGAATCATGAAATTTAAACAAAAACCAAAGACTATTACCTTTAATTTTAAAAAAAGGTATCATGTAATTTTGTGATCTCTTATATTTTATTTTTTTCCTTAAGGATATGATCTGTCTTTCAACACATTCAATTTTGATCAATATATATCATAGAAACAATGTAAAGACTTATCAGGATACCTTCTGTGGTGGGGGGAGGGAAGCAAGATTGGGGGAAATTTTAATATTAAAAAAACAATAAAAGAAAAAGAAAACAATCTAATTTGTCTGAAGACAAAAAAATTAAAAAATAAATATCCCATCTTATCACTCATGTCAACTTTTAATATTCAAACATGAGACAAGTATTTAAATGTTGGGTAAAATATATGTATGTATATATATATATATATATGTGTGTGTGTGTGTGTGTGTGTGTGTGTGTGTATTCATGGCAAATGTTTGATTGACGTATATTTGCCTTGGTTCTTTTCTACTTTCAAGTTAAGAATATTGAGCTGGTGTTTTATTTCCATATTTTCTTGGTATTTTTCATCTTATATTTATATTTCTCTGTCCATTCAGAACTGCCTGTCATATTTAAAATGCTGCAATGTCATTCATCAAGCAGTTACATCATGTCTTTTAATGATTTTATTTCTAAATAACACTTTTTATGTTTATTTTCATAATAATATCTCTACAAAACTGAGAAAGAAGTGAAAATGACTTTTTCAACAAGTTTCTTCTAAATTATTCATAAAAGTTTAAATCATATTTTCTCATCTCTGACATCTGAATTACTGGAGGGGGGGAATAAATCTTAGTGTCATGCCTAGTGACTTTATCATCAAGATTTCCACATACTCCCTAACATGGTACTTGCTGATGCTTCATTCAAGTTTTTTCATACAATGAATCATCATTTATCTGATTCAATGACTGTCAGAGAATCAGAATCTGAGAGTCAAGAAGAAACAATAATTATTTTGTCCAATCTATATCTAAAACAAATCCAAACTTTAACATACCAGACAAATGATCATTCAACCTACTCAAAGAGTTGAGGGAAAACATTCTCCCCTACCTCCAGGGCAGTACATTCCACTTTGGCACTAGCTATAATCAGTAGCAAATAATTCCTGAAATCTCAACAGTTATCTCACCTGAAATGGGGTCTCATCTTAGCCTAAGCAAAGTCAGCAGGAAAACTATTTACTCAACTCCTTTACTCACTATTTTCCAATATAGTCCAATAAGTATTTTGTAATAATAACAGCTAATATTTATATATTACTTTAAAGATTATAAAATGCTTTATAAATATTAGCTCATTTTTTTCTCACAACAACCCTAAGAGGCAGAAATAATTATTACACCTATTTTACAGCTGAAGAAACTGAGGTTAAGGGGGGCAGAGCCAAGATGGTGACAAGAGTGGATTGAGTCTTAGGTGCTCTCTCATAAAAACTATAAGCTAAGTACTCTAACTAACTTTTCAAGAGACAGAACCCACAGACTGACCCAGTAAGGCAGTTCTCCTACTCAAGGTAACCTGGAAAAAAGCATAAAGGCTCCCCATGCTCCCCAGGGTTGGAGGGGGCAGCCAGCAGAGAAAAAAATTCAGCCTCCCAGAGGCAGTCCCAGGGCACTGGAAGCCAGGGCTCATAACGGTGGGGAAGTTTCCTGACCTACACCCCAGGGAGCACTGGGCACAAATTGGGAAACCTCTGCCAGAGCAAGCATGTGAAGCCCAGCCCTCAGGGCATACAGCTAGCAGCATGGCCAGCCTAGTTCCAGGAAACAGAAGCAGGTGGAGCTGGTAAGCAGGAGCCCCCAGGGCATGAGCCCATTGAACCTAGGGAGGGGAGTGAAGAGAGAGAGACTGCAGAGCTCTGCCCCTGGAATAGGACTCTGGGGCTCTGAACACATTCAGATCCTGATCACAGTCTAGGCCCCCCCATAGAACAGCAGGGGCCCCCTCTACCTCAGCCCCATGGCAGAGGGGGGTGCTTATGGTCATTCACAGACCAGGAGGGAGGACAGAGCCTCACACACCGAGACCCTTGTGGGAGTGTCCCAAAAGCTAAGGAAGCACCCCAAAACCAGGCTCAGGCTGGGAAATTGAGCAAGCAGAGAAACAAGAGGAACACCATTGAGAAATATTTTGCATGTAAGCCCAAGAAGGATCAAAATACTCAGTCTGAAGATGAGGAAACACAAGCTCCTGCATCTGAAGACTCCAAGAAAAACAGAAATTGGGCTCAGGCTATGACAGAGCTCAAAAAAAAAGACTTTGAAAATCAAATGAGGGAGATAGAAGAAAAACTGGGAAAAGAAATGAGAGAGATGCAGGAAAAACATGAAAATGAAGTCAGCAGCCTAGTCAAGGAAATCCAAAAAAATGCTGAAGAAAATAGCATGCTAAAAACCAGATTAGGGCAAATGTATACAACAATTCAAAAAGTTATTGAGGAGAAGAATGCTTTAAAAAACAATTGGCAAGATGGAAAAAGAGATAAGAAAATCCTCTGAGGAGAACAAATCCTTCAGACAAAGAATAGAACTCAGGGAGATTGAGGGATTTACAAGAAACTAGTACTCAATACTTCAAAACCAAAAAAATGAAAAATTAGAAGAAAATGTGAAACATCTCATTGAAAAAACAACTGATATGGAAGACAGACTTAGAAAAGATAATTTAAAAATTATTGGAATACCTGAAAGTCATGATCAGGAAAAGAACCTTGACATAATTTTCAAAGAATTACTGCAGGAAAATTGCCCTGATATTTTAGAAGCAGAGGGCAAAATAGAAATGGAGAGAATCTGCCAGTCCCCCCAAGAAAGAACCCAAAAAACCAACCCCTAGTGACTTGTTCAATATACATCTAATATTTGAGGCCAAATTTGAACTTAGGTCTTTCTGACTCTAGGCCTGATTAATATTTGCTGGGTTTTCTTTTCACTGTACCACCTAGCCAGTACTTGCCATGTAAAAGCTAGCACTTACATAACAAAGATATACAAAGCTCTTTATACACCTTATCTTATTTGTACCTTACAATAACTCTACAAGGTAGGAGCTATTATTATCACTATTTAGTAGATGAGAAAACTGAGGCTAAAAATAGTTAAATGATTTTTTGAAGCTCACAAAGCTCATCTCCCCCTATTCTAAGTCCCCTACATCACCTAGCATTCTTCCTAAGTATCTGCCATAGTAAGGCACTTTGATAGGTGATGGGGCTACAAAAATCAATCAAACAAAAAAACACCAAATATAATCCTACTTTCATTCTTAAGCTTACATTCTACTATCATTACTCTTAACAATCTTTTTTCTCTCACAACACTTATTTCTCTCTTTTCTGTTTAATCTTTTTCAACCTCTTAATTCACTTTATTCCTGACATCCTCCAAGAATCTAACTCAATGTCCACAAACTATTCCTGTCTCTACTCTGTACCATATATCTGTTTTATATGCTAACGCCATATCACTTTTCTCCTTCACTCAACATGAGAAGTGCACTCATTTTCTTCTCTCTGCCACCATCAATTTCCAACAAAAATCATGAAAACCCTTCTTTTCTCCCCTATACTTGTGACTGTCATTTTGTTACTCTTCAGGGATTCCAGAGAATGTGCTCCTTGTTTTTATTTGAGAAAACTATAGGCCAGAATGATTAAATGATTCTAACTTCCTGTTATTAAATAAAGAATATTTCTAGTGCAGCCTGCAAGCAGAGAAACTAGTTAGTAAAAGGACAATTGAGTAACTTGGCCTGGAGGGTACCATCCCACAAAATTTGTTTCCAAAGCTTCCCTAAAGGTTTTCCAGGACTTGAGGGATTTGGTGACTCAGCATTTTGAACAAAGATGAAGATGTTTCCGCCATGCTTCCAGTCATGTGTGACTTACCACTGAAGAAGATAGGCACTTTGAAATGATGAAGCAATCTCCTTATTGGTTGCTGAGCCCATGGAGCCAACAGCTCAATGACATTTTTTTTAAAGAGAAACAGTTTCCAGCTGTTTTATCTTGCTTCAACTATCCCATATGGCGAGTAGATACATTCTGTCTCCATCTCTTTAGAAGTTATGTTATGCCTTTTCCTACTGCCCTACCACAACTCCCCATATGGAGTATGGATTTAATATAGTGAGCATCTGCCTGGGTCTCTTGAACCTGTTGGTTTTTGTATTTCCTTTCCTGAGTAGATTATTACCTCAGTCTTAAAATGGATATATATAAGCTTGAAGGAGATTCTATGAGTGTTAGAGGTTCAGAGGTCCAAGATTCAATCAGTGGAGCTGATTGGGCAATGACCACGTTTTTTTTCTTAGGCTACAGGTGTTTATCCAATCCCCATTTAGCTGGTCTGAGAAAGCCCTACCCTTTGGAGGGGGGAAGGGGAAATGGGCAGGTTGATTGTCAATTAGTTAAGAAAAAAAGGGGAAGACTTTTTCTGGGACTAGGAAATTCAGATTTCTTCTTTTAATTAAGCCTGTGCTAAAAACGAATATTTCTGTAATAGAGTGTTCAAACTGTGTTAGAACTTTATAAAGTTACTCAAGAATGCATTCAATTTAACTATTGGTTGGCTATTTCAAAATCTTAATGAATATAAAAGAGGTTCCTCAAGAAATTCTGATTGATTCTAAAAATTATTTTTTGACTGATTTTAATTGGTACATTCAAAATAATATAAATATATATATATATATATATATATGTGTGTGTGTGTGTGTGTGTGTGTGTGTGTAAACATCAGTGGGACATTTTCACATCGCTACTGGCCTGGAAAGGTGAAAAATATTTCTATTTTCTGAGATCTAGTACTGGCCAGGGTATCAATCTCAGCTTGGTAAATTTGATACAAAAGAGTTGTGACTGTATCTAAACTCCTGTGTCTGTGTATGTGTGATTCAGATCTGAAATAGTTACAGTTACCTGAGTTAAATGTTACTCCTTTTGGTTTGAGTTTGAATTTAATTGTTTAAAAATTTAAGTAATTTAAAATTAAGTAATTAATGAAGTTGGGATCTAAGCATATCCACTTATACCATTTTAAAATTTCTAAGTGGCAAAGTATGAAATGATTGCAGGTGTGAGCTAAGTTTTTGTTAACGTAATATTGACTGAAGGCTGTATTCAACTTAGGTTAATGGAGACAGATTCCCTGCCCTCAAGAAGCTTTGAAAAGAGGGCAGGAAGGCCTTTGATAAGAAAAGGTCACTACCTTGTGTTTAAAGAAAAAGAAACTAACTGAGAGCTAAATGAGAATAATTTAGTCACCTAAATTTTATAAGAAGTCTTAAGAATTTGTGTGTGTTATTAAGAAGGAAAATATAATTGGGATAAATTATATGTAAAGAATTTGGGAATTATTGAATTATATAATTTACTAATTTGGGGAAAGATAAATTTGTACTAAATTTTGTAATATGATGTGTTTTGATATTAAATCAATATTGATAATTGTCAACAATCTCACAAGGATTTTGTTGGTAGAAGAAGAAAGTTTGTAATCTTTGTCTCATCATCTATCATATGTTTATGGAAGGGAATATATGTGTATATGTATTTATCAGTTATGTGATATTCTTTTGTAACTGAAAGATTATATTTGCAATATTTAGTTATCTCTTGTGAATGTTATTTAAATACGTGAAGGATTAATATCCATTCTGATCCTGGGCAAGGCCATATGCTGGTTCCCCCACCCCAGGTCCTCCATCATCTTTGCATGAACTTGGTTGTCTTTGCATGTGCCAGATACTCCCTTTAGGAACTAACCATTCCTGGAGGTTGAATCTTGGGAGGGTTGGCTACCCATCCAGAAGTTCAATGTTTAATTAATTTCAAAACCTTGGCTGCAAGTCTTCTCAGGTCATACATGTATTCTTCACATGGTCATGTGAGTACTCTTCACATGTTCTGGTTAAGTGCCAAAAAAGCTTATATAAGCCTATTGGCAATGTGCCACCTTTGTCTGGGACTCCTTAAAAATCCCTAACATTGTCTAGCCCCTCAAGAGTTTCACCCATGGAAAGGAAGTTTGCCTGGGATATTTTTCCAATCACAACTCTGAAGACTGTACCCTGGATTCAGATGTTGGTGCTCCACTGATTGGTGTTGTTTTCTTTTAATATATATCTTTATGTAGGCTTTGCTGTTCTTTTTATTATATTGGGACTTATTAGTTACTTTTGCTGTAAAACTGATTTATTTCTACCTGTTTTATAATAACTTTATTAAATATGCTCTTTTTAGTTTTGTTAGTATGAATGTGTCATTTTGTATGAATGAATGGAAACCAAAACTCCTTAATCAAACAAGACAGTATTGTTAAAGCCTGGGATAAAGGTGTGATTGCTTTGAAGGACCATAAGGGAAATATCAAAAAGTATGACCTTTCTGGGATAGATCTGAGGGTTCATGAATACTGTAATAATGGAAGGATTGCTTTGTACAACATAGTAATCTATGTGTTACTCTTACTGCTGGTCTATTATAATGAAATTAATAACACTTGTAAGTTTAAATCCACCTATGATATTCTAATGGTTTTAAAGAATTCTGAAAAATAGTTTGTATATTAGGGAGCAGCTAGGTGGTTCAGAGGATTAGAGCACTAGGCCCTGGAGTCAGGAAACCTGAGTCCAAATCAGGCCTCAGACACTTAGTGATTACCTAGCTGTGTGACCTTGGACAAGTCACTTAACCCCAATTGCCTTGCCAAAACAAAAATAACAACTTGCATGTTGAGGATAGCTAGGTAACTGAACAAGTTTATGTATAGAAGTTTCTAGTTATATAAATGAATGGGGAATATATTGGAGACATATATATATATATATATGTATATATATATATATGTATATACATATATATATATACATATATATATATGCATATATATATATATATATATATATATATATAAAATGTTTTCCAAAGCTGTGGTTGGTTGCTTTGAGGTAAAAACACTATCTAATATGAGAAAGATAAAAACAAGATAATTTGAGATTTTTCTGTGCAATCTCCTGGTCAAAAGAGGCGTTTATTGTAAAATACAACAGGCTAGAAGGAGTTTTCCCTAGCCAAGGGGAATCTGATATGCCATCTTTATACAGAGATAGAGCAGATATGATTTCAGACAAAGGGATGTCTCTAGTAAGAGGTACAAGATGAGGCCTGTAGGGCTAGTCATAGTTAGACTACCTGGTTTTAGGCAAAGTACCCATGAAGGATACTCAGAGCTTTCGGTAGGGTTTTTCATTAATTGGGACTCTGTTAAGAGCATAATTGGAATTTATGAATTATACTCACTCCATCTGATTAGGTAAAACAACCATTTTAGATCATGGGACTTTTAAAATCAATTTTCTCTTTATATCAGATACCAGGATGGTCAACAAAAGGAAATGCTATTGGGTAAATGTCCTGTTCTTGGAGCCAGGGAAGCCAATGGGCTAAAGATGTCAAGTGATAGGGTAGCTGAAGGGGGGGACCCCTTTGACTTGATTTCCCAAAAATGAAATTTGGATAATGTCTCACCTGGAAGAATAAGTTTGGCCTAAGACATCTGATTTACCCACATGACCTATGCCTGGACACTGGCATTAAATAATTCTATCTGTAAAGGAATTTTCCTTTAATGTCCTGGATCACATAATTAGGTACTAAGAAAACCAGAAGTTTTAGGTGAATTGGATCTAATAGCCAGAGATAGGTTAGGCTCTGACACTTGCTATCAGCTACATGCTAAAATAGGAATTAAGTTTCCTTAGTTTTTGTGTTAGAGGGGATATTTATGTAAGAAGAAGAATGAGAAATTCTTAGGATAATTAAAGCTTCAAGTTCTAGTTTAAGGAAAGGAATGTGAGTTAGATAAGTACACCAGGAATAGGAAAATATGGGAATATTGAAAAAAACCATTTTGGTTAAGGATGTTTGAGTCATTATTGTAATGAGAGCAAAGGTTAAGATTGTTTTGTTTTAAGCTAGATGCTGGTTACTCTTAGAACAAAGACAACTGTTGAATGTACAAGCTTGAGTGAATGTGATAATTCTCATTGGGAGTTTGCTGATATAGTAAAACACTAATAGAAGTTTATTGTGTTAAAAGTGAAGTGTGTGTGTGTGTGTGTGTGTGTGTGTGTGTGTGTGTGTGTGTGTGTGTGTGTGTGTCAATTTGGCAATAAGGCAAAAATGTAAATTGTAATAAGTTCCAGAATCTCATTGTTTTGTGATGGATATTTGTATTTTGATCTGAGTAAGATGTTAAGCAGTTTCTTTACCAGAAGACAAGTTCTCAACTAGTCACTAGAGCTGGAGAGGACTTTTTTAGAACAGATTCAGAAGATGCAGAAGGCCATTAGATGTCTCCAGGGGAGAAGAGAAGAGAAGAGAAGAGGAGAGACACTCGCTTATGTGTGCATTGTAACTTCCCCTTGAATCTCTAAGTGTGATACCCCTACTTATTCCCTTCTCCTTATGAGAAGGAGGAGGGGAGGCAGGGTGAAAATGTTCTTCATTGAGAAAGAAAGAGGGAGATATTGGCTAGCATGATTATATCTACATAAGTCTGTATATCCTATCTAGGGAGAGTCCTATCTCTGATTTAGACAACAGGGTATTAGTAAAGGTGGGAGGAGAATCTAGCTGACAGAAGTCAATGCCCAGTCTTTAGTGTGGCTAACTGTTGGACTTGCAATAGTTCACAGCAGTCTGAGAATTAGCTTTGGGTGACAGTACCCCTGGGTCTGGCCTAGATTCTCTCCCTGATCAGAGGTGCACTGTGGCACAGGATTCTGAGCCAGAGGAGAGAGACACTGGTGGCATATGACTGAGTCAGTACAGGGTGACTATTGTTTATATCTGACTGACCAGGATATTTGCCTGGGGAGTAGAAAATGTCTGGACATGTCCAGAAGCAGGGTACTGTTTAACTTAAGAGATAGGTGGCCTCAGACTCATATAAGACTAATGAGAGTACCTGGATCCCTTGTAAAGATGCACAAACTGGGGCATTTGTTAAGGGAAACTGTGATTATGAGTTAGTATGAACTTGCAAAGAAAGTGCTAAAATGGCCACTTGCAAGAAAAATAAAAATTTAAGGAACATCATTAGGTGTATTAGCTTTTCTTGAGGTTGGTCCAATGGCACAAAATCAGGAATTTATTTTGATCAATTTTGGAGCCAGGAAGACCTTTCTAAAGACATTGGTATAAAAACTTGCCAGTGGAAGGAGGTACAGCAACTTTGGAAATGTACCTATTATCATGATGATTATACAGCCTATTTAAGAGTTAGGAGGAACAGTATAAAAAACTATATTCCTAGAAGACCAATTACCAGTAGAGGGTCATTATTGGATTTGTAGGACTATTGCCTACACCCAGTGGTCCAAAGAGTTGGTCAAAGAGTTGCTATATAAGATTGATCAGGGACTTATGATCTAGACTTAAGGGCCTACTACCTGGGCACAGGATAGAAGCTGGGGATATAAGACCCCTATCTATATGCTGAGCAGAATAATTAGGCTCCAGGCAGTTGTAGAACTTATTACTAATCAAACAGCTAGGGCCCTAGATCTCTTGGCCATTCAACCCACCCAAACCAGAGAGGCGGTCTTACAACACAGATTGGCACTGGACTACTTATTAGCTGAGGAGGGAGGAGTATGTGGGAAGTTGAATCTATATTACGATTGATGATAATGGACAATAGGTTAAAGAAATCACTAAAGACGTTGGGAAGTTAGCCCATGTTCCTGTGCAAACTTGGAACTCTCCCTTTGGTAATTCTTGGTGGTCCTGGCTTAATGGGAATTGGTGGAAGCAGATTCTTTTATTCACCTTAATCGTACTTAGTGGAATTATCTTACTGCCAATTTGTCTGCCCTGTTTAATTCAACTGATAACACAAATGTTTCAGGATAGTCTTAATAAAATGGTGACAATCACTTCCAATCAGATGAAAATGCTGATCCTAAAGGGACAGGGATGGATTCCTCTTAACATAACTTATGAGGATGATGACTGGATGGACCAACAATGTGAGCTTATATTACAGAAATTTGAAGACATCTCATCAAAATAAAGAGGAGGGATTGAGTGGGATAAGGCCTGAGATTTCTTCAGTAGAATATTATAGATTAGAAATAGTTGAACTGTGTGTTATATCTCTTCTATCCCTCCTCCCCTGACAAGCAACTTCTGGGGTAAGTAAAGAGTTAACTGACCGTGTTTTATCTGTTGAAATCCGGACGTCTATAGAGTTTTGGGGATAATCCTGTCTCAGTTTGATTTATATGCTTTTTTTCTTTAGATTAGTTTACGAGTTTAGATTGTGAAAACCACAATCCTCACTGCTGAAGATGGGTCAGTGAGTGGGGGTCGAGTTAGGGTATATGAGACTTAGGGTCTTTTGTCCCTTTACCTCATTCTTTGTCTTTAAGGCTGAATGGGGTCTGATTCTCGAGAATTGAATAAAGCTTTTTCTCTTCATACCTTGAGAAATCTCCGAAATTTATTTAAGTGGTTACATTTGTCTCACACATGGTGAATCTTATGAACCCTTTCTCAGAATAAAGTTTTTAAATGCATAAAATAAAATAATAGCATTAAAAAGGAAACCAGTCATATCAAAGTACAGCTAGTTGTCACAGCAGACATAGTACCAAACCTGAAGTCAAAAGATTCATCTTCCTGACTTCAAATCTGATCACCATTACCAGTGTGATCCTGGGTAAGGCACTCAGTCCTGGTTGCCTTGGTTTCCTCATCTGTAAAATTATCTGGGGAAGGAAATAGCAAAGAATTCCAGTATCTTTGACAAAAAAAAATCCCAAATGAGGTTGCAAAAAAGTCAGACCAAGCGTAAATGACTCTACAACACAATTATCTATAATTTTCTTAAAGTTTATGAATCTCAGGTTAAAAACCCTAGACCAAATGATTCCTAAAATCCACTTTCAGTTCTAAATCTATGATTCTTATTAGACTTTTTGGGGTTTGTTTATTTTGACTTGCAATCTAACTTAAATAGGAGTCTCATGGCAGCTATGCTGCAATAGATACATTTCTTGGCAGGGATTATGGGTAAATTATTGATTTATAATGATCCCTCAGTAATGGAAAAAAGAAAAATATCTAGTTTATGAATTATTCAGATATTTTCCTGCACTTTTTTCCTTTTCATAAGCTAAGAAATTAGTGTAAAGTCAGTCAAAATCAGTGTAAAGGATGCTGTATTTGGAATCAGAGGGCATGAGTTCAAGTCTTGGTTCTGTAATTTAATATTTGTTACTTTGATTAGGTGATCTACTTCTCAGAACCTCCTCAGCTTCCTGATTTGAAGAAGCTAGCCTAGAAGACTGTTGAAGATACTGCTTCCTCTTCTATGATTCTATGTTCCTTCTGGTTATTTCACTGTACACATTAACAGGTCCCCTAAGGAACAGGTAGGGAAATAAATAGCTGAACCTCAAACCAATTCAGTTTTATGGCTTCTTGGTAGTTCAGGAGAAGTTGAAGCTAAGGGTGAAAATTAGTTTCTTGGCACTTCAGTGATTTCTGTCAGTTGGTTGCCCTTGTAGAAGGTTAGCTCTGATTGAAATAATACTACAAAATAGATAAGAGAAGAAAAGAACAGCTTGAATTTGGGTTAAGATAAGAAAATCAAAGGAGAAATCAATATTCACACTATATTTAGAGATTACACTGCAACTTGTGAGAGGATAAAGGATAGGCTTGCCCTGCATGAGAAGATAATCTTCTTAAACTAGGAGAAGCATTACAAAGCCTACTTTTGGGCACTAGCTCCTTCCTGATTTAACTGGCCCGGTGATCTGTGACAAATAATTTAGGTTAACTACCCTAGGAAAAAAATGAGATGATACAACTGGATCACTCCTGAGAATTATATGGTTTAATTACTTGAACGATATGACAGCTGTAAAGCCGAAAGAGGAACCAGTTAGGTAGTACAGTGGATAGAGAGCACTGGGCCTGGGATCAGAAAGACCAGAAAGAGCAGAATTCAGATATGATCTCAGACACTTACCAGCTGTGTGTGACCCTGCATTAATCCCTGCCTTCAATTCAAAAAGGAAATGGCAGATCATTCTGGTTTCTTTGGCAAGGAAATCTCATGGACAGTTTGGGTTACAGAGTTCTGAAGAGTCAGACATGACTCAGCCATAATCCTAAAAGGATGTGTCCCTGAGCATCCAAAATTAGTAATTATCTCAATAGAAGCTGAAAAAGCCTTTGACAAAATACAGCATCCATTCCTACTAAAAACACTAGAGAATATAGGAATAAAAGGATAGTTCCTTAAAATGATAAGCAGTACCTATCAGGAAACCATCAACAAGTATTATATGCAATGGGGATAAGCTAGAAACATTCCCAATAAGATCAGGGTAAAACAATTATAATCATTATCACCACTACTATACAATGTCATACTAGAAATGTTAGCTTCAGCAATAAGAGAAGGAAAAGAAATTGAAGGAATTAAAATTGAGAAGGAAGAAACTAAACTCTCACTTTTTTTTTTTGCTGATGATATGATGGTATACCTAGTGAACCCTAAAACATCATCTTAAAAACTATTGGAAACAATTAGAAACTTTAGCAAAGTTGCAGGGTATAAAATAAACCCGCATAAATCCTCAGCATTTCTATAAATTACTAACAAGATACAGTAGCAAGAGTTAGAAAGAGAAATCCCATTTAAAATAACATCAGACAACATAAAATTCTTCAGAGTCTTCTTGCCAAGGTAGACTCAGAAACTCTATGAAAACAACTATAAAACACTTTTCACCCAAATAAAATCAGATCTAAATAATTGGACAAATATCAATTGCTCATGGCTAGGCCGAGCTAATATAATAACAATGACAATTCTACCTAAATTAAACTACTTATTTAGTAGCCATACCAATAAAACTTTCAAAAAATTACTTTAATGGATTAGAAAAAAATTCTGACAAATCATATAGAGAAACAAAAAGTCAAGAATATCAAGGAATTTAACGATTAAAAAATGCAAAAGAAGGCAGCTTAGCCTTACCAGATCTGAAATTATATTATAAAGCATCAGTCATCAAAACTGTCTAGTACTGGCTAAGAAATAGAGTGGTGAATCAGTGGAATAGATTATATGCAAAAGAGAAAGCAGGAAATGATTATAGTAATCTGTTGTTTGATAAAAAACCAAAGAGTCCAGCTTCTGGGATAAGAATTCACTCTTCTGTGAAAACTGCTGGGGAAAACAAAAAATAGAATGGCAGAAACTAGGATTAGATCAACATCTCACAACCTATACTAAGATAAGATCAAAATAGGTACAGGATATAGGCATAAAGGACAATATTATAAGCAAATTACGAGAACAAGGAATAGTTTACCTGTCAGATTTAGTGAAAGGGGAGCAGTTTATGAGCAAGGAAGAGATAGAGAACATTATTTTAAAAATTGGATAATTTTGAATACATTAAAAAGCTTTTACACAAACCAAACCATTATAACCAAAATCAAAAGAAATATAGTAAATTAGGAAACAACTTTTAAAACTAATGTTTCTAACAAAACTTTCTAAAATACATAGAGGAATAAGTCAAATTTTTTTAAAAAAACAAATCATTCCCCAATTGACAAATGGTCAGAGGATATGCAAAGACAATTTTCAGATAAGGAAATCATAACTATCTATAGTAATATGGAAAATTACTCTAAATCATTACTGATTAGAGAAATACAAATTAAACTATCTCTGAAGTACCACCTCACACCAATATGACCAGAAAGGATAATGATCAATGTTGGAAGGGTTGTGGGAAATCTGAGACACTAATGCATTGTTGGTGGAGCTGTGAACTGACCTAACATTCTGGAGAGCAATTTGGAATTACTCCCAAAGGGTAATAAAAATGTGCATGCCCTTAGATTAAGCACTACTAGGTCTATACTCTGAAGGGATCCTGAAAATGCTAAAAATATCAGGTACAGGGGGGCGGCTAGGTGGTGCAGTGAATAGAGCACAGGCCTTGGAGTCAGGAGTACCTGGGTTCAAATCTGACCTCAGACACTAATTACCTAGTCATGTGGCCTTGGGCAAGCCACTGAGCCCCATTGCCTTGAAAAAATCTAAAAACAAAATCAGGTACAAAAATATTCATAGCAGTTGTTTGTAGTCGCAAAGAATTGGAAACTGAGGGGATGTCCACCAATTCTGGAATGGTTAAACAAATTATGCTAATTGTAGGTGATAGAACACTATTGCTCTATTAGAAATCAGGAGGAGGGGGAGGCTAGGTGGTGCAGTGGATGGAGCACCAGCCCTGAAGTCAGGAGTGCCTGGGTTTGGATGGTCTCAGACACCTGGTAATTGCCTAGCTGTGTGGCCTTGGGCAAGCCACTTAACCCCATTTGCCTTACAAAAAAAAAAAAATCAGGAGGAATGGGAATTCAGAGAAGCTCAGAACCAATTGCATGAACCAATGCTGAGTGAGATGAGCAGAACCAGAAGAACATTGTACATCAAAACATCAAAATGAGGGTGATGATCAACCTTGATGGACTTGCTCACTCCATCAGTGCAATAATCAGGGACAATTTAAGGGGATCTATGAAGGAGAATACCATCTGTATCCAGAGAAAGAACTATGGAGTTTAAATGAAGACCAAATATTTTTATCTTCAATTCTTAAAAAAAATTTGACTTAGGTCTTACATTATTTTGCTATCTCTAATATTTCCTTTCTTCCTTAAGGACATGTTTTTCCTCTCACCACAATCAATTTTGATATATGTATATCATGGAAAGAAATGTAAAGACTATTAGACTGCCTTCTGTAGAGGGGAGAAGGGAGGGGAAGAAGGTGGGGGGAAATTGTAAAATTCAAAACTTTGCAAAATAATTGGTAGAAACTACTGTTGCATACAATTAGAAAACAAAAAATGCATATAAAAAAAAGAAAATCTTTTCACCCATAGCAGGGGCACCATAATGAGTCAGGAAGGGTCAATTTTTCCATTTAAACCACATGGACCCAAGAAATAGACTTGGAATTTTGTTCTAGTCTGTTTCTTTTGCCCTTTTAAATTCTAACTGAAGAATGTAGAATCTCCACTTCAGTGACCTTGGAATCAAGATGTTACATATAGTAGAGAAGTACTGAGGAGCCAGAATACCTAGGATTCAGGTCCAAAGGGTGATTTGGACCTAGAACTTGTGTTTCATATGAACCAGGAGAAGCTATGGACTCAATCCCCTTCTCTTCCTCAGAGACTGAGGGAAATGGGAAGAAAGGAAAAAAGAAAGATGATGCCTCTAAGTATTGAGGGTATGTACATTTATTCTTACTACACCTTTGAAAAACATCTTTCTTGTAAAAACTTAAAAGCTAATCTGACTGTTAAGTGGTTAATGAAAGTGGGTACAGGGAATCATTAAAATTGAGAGGGAACACTTTCAGTAGGAAGTAGAGTCAAGGGCAGAGAAACTAGATACCCCTCAAAGCTCCTTAAGAACAGAAGTCTAGAATAGCAGTGAAATGCAACATACCTGATCTTCAAGTAGTAGGGACCTAGGTAGAGTCACAGGTAGAAATACACATTTCAACCTATCAATCAATAGACATATAGAAAGCATGTTCTATGTTCTAAACACCAAGGATTCAAAAAGATACAAAAGATGGCCCCTGCTCTTCAGGACCTTTACCTTTATACTTAGAAAAGCTAATGTCTTTCTTTCCAAATAAAGCACCATATGGGTATTGGGGTGGTTTAAGAAAAAAGACTGAAAGTTAATAGAATCAGACTTTGATTCCTCCAAGGTTAGATTGTTTTTGCTTTATTTTGTTTTTATTTATACTAATTCATTTGGTTCTGACATTTTTGCAACAAATACCTAATCATCTCTCCTATTCAATAACAAAGTACATTCCTCCCAGATTTAAACATTAGTAATGTATACCATTTTTAACTGTGTGATTTATCAATCATAAACAGTTGAGTATGTCAACTTTATTAGTTTGGTAAAGGCATTGTTCATCATATTTGACCTGACTTTTGTTCCATGTTAGTGTTATCTTTAATAATCTTGTCTATATATTGTATTGTTCCTTGGTTTTGCTTTCTTTGCTCTGCTTTACTTCACATGGATCTTCCAATGTTTCTCTGAATTACTCATTTGTTTTGCCACCATAAAATTCAGTTATATTCATCTACCACAGTTTCTTTGGCCATTATTCATTAATTGAGCACAAATTTTGTTTCCAGATTTTTGATATTACAAACACTGCTGCTTCTAATATCTTTATGGAATCATCTAAGCAGAGGTGGAATGACCTTCAAAGGCCTTCAAATCTAACCAGTACCTGAATAAGATTCTTCTCTACAACTACTATAATTTGACCAGAAGTCATCCAAACTTTTGCTTGAAGTCTTCCAAAGAGGAAAAACCCATCACTTCCCACAGAAGTCCATTCCATTTTAGGAGAGCACTAAATGCTAGAATTACCAAGCCTAAATTTTCTGCTTTTTTAAAAAAATTTTCAATCATTTATTCCTAGTCCTTCTAAATGTCTCTTCTCTAGGCTAAATATGACCACTTATTTTAATTAATTCTCACATAAAATGATCTCAAGGCATTTTACCATCTTCAGTATCTTTCTCTGCATGTTCTACAGATTATCAATATGTATCTTAAAATGTGGTGCCCAGAACTGAACTCAAAACTTTTAAGTGTGGTATGAGCAGAGAAGAATATAGTAGTACTCTCAACTCCATGGTTCTAGGCACTCTTGCTTTTCTTGATATAGTTTAATATGGAATTGGCCTATTGAGTTTGTAGTCCATTATAATCCTCATATCTTTTTTTAAACAAACTAATATATAGCATTGCCTTCTCATCTTTTACTTCTTTTTCACTAAATGTAGAATTTAAATTTCTTTTCTTAACTTCCTTTTTTCCCCATACATCTTTCATTCCTTTTTGCTTTCTTTCTTTCATTTAATCTCATTCAATTTGGATCAGCATTCAAATTTGTGATTATTTCTGAATCCCTGATAATGTACAGGAAGGTAGGGGGCATAGTGGATAGAGATCTGGACTTTGAGTCAGGAAAACTTGGGTTTAAATCTGGACTCAGAAAAGTATCTATTACTAGCATAACTACCAATTACTACCTTAGACTAGTCATTCTATCCACTTAGTTTCCCTTTCTGTAAAATAAGAATAGTAAAAGCACCTATCTTCAAAGTTTATTGAGAGAAGAAAATGAGATAACTGGAAAGTACATTGCAAGCCTTAAAGTTAAATATAAATGCCAGCTATTATTAATAGCTAACCAGTATGTCAGCTGTTCCTTCTAGTTTAGTTTCATTTGTACACCAATTACATCTTCATCTAAGACTTTGTCTTAGAAGACTTCCAGAGCAGAGTCAAGATGGCGGCATGAAGCTAACAAGCCCCCAGAGCCTTTACCTACCAAAGATATATGAAGTTTCTACTCTGACACTCACACTACAGATACCATCAAGAAAAAGAAGATTCAAAGAAGTTTTCAACTGCAGACATCATGAGGGATCTTTAGTGAAGGTCTGTCTCTTTGGGGGAAAAGGGTCAGAAAAGGCCAGGAGGCAGGACAGTTGGGAAAGGCAGCAGGAGACTTTTAGTCACAATGCAATCCAGGTTCCAACAGCTTAATAACAAAAGGGGACCTGGCAGCTGGATGGCAAGCCAGCAGGGAAGATCCCAATCCCAGACAAAGTCTGAACCCTGAGACAACCGGGGTAAAAGACAGGACTGGGTGGAAAACAATCCTCTGTTAAGTCAGAACCTGGACATAAAGTGAAAGGAAAAACCATCAGCAAAGGCAAGGCCTGGACTGCATAGGCAACATCTTGGCCAACAACAAGCCAGGGATCAGACCCCAGCCTCAGCAAAATATAAGCTTGGATCTATACTCTATATACCCCAGAAGCAGAACTACTACACAAAGATGAGCAAAAAAGCTAAAAGAGTACTCACAATAGAAAAAGACTTCATGGATAAAGATGACAGTAATACCATGTCTGAAGAAAAAAAGTTGTGCAACATCACTCACAGGAGAAGTATCAAAATAGTCTATAAACTGGACTCAAATACAAAAGCTCACCAAAGAGCTTAAAAAAGGATTTAAAAAAAAAAGAAGAAAGGAAGAAGAAAAATGGAAAAAAGAAATGAAATTCATGTGGGAAATTGTGACAAGTTGACCAGAAAATTCAACACCTTTAAAAAAGGAAAGACAAAAGGTAATTGAAGAAAATAAAATCCTAAAAATTTGAACAGTTAGAAACCAATGAATCTATAAGACTACAAGATTCCATCAAACAAAATAAAAAGGCTGAAAAAAATGGAGAAAATATAAAGTACCTTCTAGGGAAAAACGAATGACATGGAAAACAGATCCAGGAAAGACAATCAATGAATCATTGGACTTCTAGAAAGCCTGGACCAACAGAAGAACCTGGAAAATATCATGCAGGGAATTATAAGGGAAAACTGACCCAATCTACTAGAACAAGATAACAATATAGCAATTGAAATAATCCACAGAACCCTTTCAGAAAGACCCCAGGATAAAACTCCAATTCTAGAACCCTCAAAAAAGAGAATATTGCAAACAGCAAAAAGAAAACAATTCAAACACAAAGGGAACACAATCAGACCTCAATATTGAAGGATCGGAAGAACTGGAAAAACATATTTTGGAGAGCTAAAGACCTGGGATTACAACCCAGAATGTACTACCTTTCAAAATTCAGCATATATTCTCAGGAAAAAAGATGGGTGTTCAATGAAATACAGGACTTCCACAATTCCCCCACACAAAGACCAGAACTGAACAGAGAATTCAATTGCCAATTACACAACTGAAGAGTTATATTAAAAAGGTAAATGAAAAAGGGAACTGAAAAAAAAACTGTTTTAAACAAATGTTGATCCCTAAAAGGGAAGATATAACAATTTTAACTCATTAGAATTTTATTTCTCTAAGGATAATTAGAGGGTAACATATAATTGAAGAGAATGAACCTAAGGGATATAGGTTTAATTGGGTCTTGTTCCTCAATTGAAGAGGTCCAAGATCACAACACTATGTTTGAGATAAAAACCCCTGAAAAAAGCAGGAGTGTCAACTTTAACTTAAATATCTCATTACACTCTGATTGGCTTTAATCACAAAGTGCTAAGCACCTTGTCTAATGAGGGCATCATAAGCAGCAAAGACCTGAGACCATGCCTCTATTACCTTACAATCATTTGTAAAGTTGTCAGTGAGACCTCCAGAGTCTCTCAGTACTTAGAGATCTTCAAGATAGTTTCAATTAATTAGATCACTTCACTGAATAAGAGGTCAAGTACCCTGGGTGGGGGGGGGGAGGAAAAATGGGAAAGAAAATAGACAAAAATAGACAAAAAGTTCAAGAAATGCTATGGCTTTGAAGGATATTTTGGCTTGGGAAGAGGATTAATAAATACTTGAAAGATACTTGAAAAGGGGGTAAGGTAAAAAATGATTATAATTATAATTTGATGTAATTTGTGTCAATGCTGCTTATCAATCAAGTAAACAATCTGCGATGATATCTTGATAACAATAGGAACCAATCAAGTATATTAGCACACAAAGAAAAGAGGCACAAAGATTTGTAATTTTAGAGGGGAAGAAAAGAGAATCTGAACACTGTGTAAATTCTATTCAATAGATTTAGCCCAGTGAGGAAATAAGATACATTACCACTTGGGTTTAAAAATCTAACTTAATCAACAGGGAAGTGGGGGACTGGGAAAGGGGAAGATAAGGGAAGAAAGGGGGACTGATAAAAGAGAAGGGAAGGTATAAGTGAAAATAAACTGAAATTTAAATTTTAAAAAAATAAATCAAAGGGGAAAGGTAGTGAAATTTTGGTGAGGAGGGATAAGAGAAAAATGGAGAAGGATAGCATAGAGGGAAATACAGAATTAGTAAGCTTAAGTATGAATGAGAATGGGATGAACTGTCCCATAAATGGAAATGGGTAGCAGAATGGGTAAAAAACCAGAATTCTACAATATGTTGTGTAGAATTTGAAGCAGAAAGAGATGCATAGGGTAAAGGTAAAAGTTTGGATAAAACATATTATGCCTCAGCTGAAGTGAAAAAATCTGGGGTAGCGACTCTTATCTCCAATTAAAAGCAAAATCAATCTCATTAAAAGGGATAAGGAAGGAAACTACATCTTCTTAAAAGGCATCATTTGGATTAGGACTTCCAGCCAAGATGGCAGAGGGAAGCCAGGCCCTGTGCTAAGGCCTCCTGATCTTCCCTCATATATAATATGAAAGAAACCTCTTAACAGAAATCTGATCAACAAAACCCAGAAAGAGGAGCTAGGAGAAGAACACCTACCTCAAGTTCTGTCTTCGGGGATCATGGGTGTGCTGGGCACATAGAGTAGACAGCATGAGAGCTGGACTAACCTAAGATCAGCCCAGGAGGCTTTTGCTGTGGGAACCACTCTGAAAAACAAGTGGAGAGTAGAGGCATTGGTGGTGGGACTGACAGTCTGGGACTTAACAGGAGTGAAGGGCGAGTTCCAGCATCTAGCACCCCCTACTGGCCAGGTAGAGTTGTTAAACTCAGTAAGCAAAGCCTCTAGTACCCCCTACTGGCCAGCCTATGTGGAGTTACTGAAACCAATGAGTAAAGCCTCTAGGGATCCCAACACCAAACCTCTGTGAACCAGCCCCTCTCCCAATACAAGATCTTAGGAAAATAAAGAAAGACCAGCAAAAGGGGGGGTCCATAGAAAAATTCCTAGAAGGAAAAGACCCTAACTCCGACAGACATAGAGCCTCTGAGGAGAATATAATTTGATCTCAAAGACAGAAAGACTTCCTTGAAGTTTAAAAATCAAATGGAAAAATTGAGGGAAAAAACCCAAGAGAAAATTAATACTTTGCAACAAGAAAACAAATCCTTGGAAAATACAACTGGACGAATGCAAAAAGAAAATAATTCTCTTAAAATATCAATTGGTCAAATGAAAATTTCTTACAATAATAGAACTGATCAATTGGAAAAGGAGTTGCAAAAGATAAATTTAAAAAAATCTTCCCTAAAAAAAAAGAATGGAGTCTGTGGAAACCAATGGCTTCATGAGACAAGAATCTGTTAAACAAAGCCAAAAAATTGGAAAAATTAGAAGAAAATATAAAATACCTCATCAGCACAGACCTTGAGAACAGATCAAGAAGAGATGACCTAAAAGTTATTGGTCTTCCTGAAAACATTGAAGAGAAAAAAAAAAGCCTGGACTCAATATTACAAGATTTAGTGATGGAAAACTGCCCTGATATCATGGTATGAGAGAGAAAAATAGTTTTTTTTAGGTTTTTTGTAAGGCCAATGGGGTTAAGTGGCTTGCCCAAGGCCACACAGATAGTAATTATTAAGTGTCTGAGGCCAGATTTGAACTCAGGTACTCCTGACTCCAGGGCCGGTGTTCTATCCACTGTGCCACCAAGCCACCCCAGCAAAATAGTTATTGAAAAAAATATATTGATTCCCTCTGGAAAGAGATCCCCAAATGAAAATGCCAAGGAATATTTTGGCCAAATTCCAGAACTATCAAATAAAAGAGAAAATCCTGCAAGCAGTCAGAAATAAAGAATTTAGATTCCAAGGAGCCATAGTAAGTATCACACAGAACCTGGCTGCATCATCATTAAGAATAGAAGGGCCTGAAATATGATATTCTGAAAAGCAAGGAAGCTTGGAATGCAGCCAAGAATCCATTATCCAGCAAAACTGAGCCCTCTCTTCCAGGGCAAAAGATGGACATTTAATGAAATAGGAGACTTCCAATTTTTCCTGATGAAAAGACTAGAGCATAATAGAAAATTTGGACTTCAAACAGGAGACTGAAGAGACACATGAGCAGGTTAAAAAATGGGGGGAAGAAAAAAAACCTGCTATCAAACACAATGAAACTGGTTATATCCCTACCTGGGAGAAATACTTTAATAACTCTAGAGAACTGTAACTCTATTGAAGAGAATTTAATTAGTCAGAACAGATGGACACTCATGACTTATTTGAGAAACTGCTATCCAATAAGATGAAACTGTCTATATCTTTACCTGGGAGAAAGACTCTAATAACTCTTAATAATTGTAATTCTAGGAGAGAGAATATACTTAGCCAGAAATAAAGAACACTCATGACCTTTCTGTGACTCAGAATGATTTATAAACAATACCTCCTTTAAAAGGAGGACAGTAAAGAGATGGGAGGGTGGAGAAGACAGAATGGGGTAAATGTCATTATATTAAGAGGTACAAAGGACTTATTGCAATAGGGAGGAAGAAGGGAGGAGGTGAGAACCGCCTGAATCTTACTCTCATCAGATTGGCTTAAAATTAACATACATATACCTAGTTAAGTAAAGAAATTTATCTTACCTTAAAAGTGGTGAACAGGGAAAAGGGGAGGGGGAGGAAAGGGGAGACCAACAGAAGGAAAGGAGGGAAGAAAGAAAGGGCAAAGGGAAAGGGGAAAAAAGGAGAGGGAGGTTGGATATAGGAGGGCAAACACACTGAAGGTGGTGGTATTCAGAAACAAAATACTGGGGAATATGGATAAAGGAAAACAAAGGGGGAAAATTGCAAACAGAGGGAAGATCACACAGAGGTCAATAAAGTGTTAGTAATTATAACTTTGAATGTGAATGGGATGAACTCTCCCTTAAAATGTAAGTGAATAGCAGAGTGGATTAAAAACCAGAATCCTACAATATGCTGCTTACAAGAATCTCATTTGAAGCAGAGAGATACATATAGAGTAAAGGTAAAAGTTTGGAGCAAAATATATTTTGCTTCAGATGAAGTGAAAAAAGCAGGGGTAGAAATCCTTATCTCAGATAAAGCAACTGCAAAAATAGATAGCATTAAAAGAGATAAGGAAGGAAACTATATCCTCCTAAAAAGTACTATAGACAAAAAGTAATTTCAATACAAAATATGTGTGCACCCAATGGTATAGCATCCAAATACTTAGAGGAGAAGTTGAAGGAATTACAGGAAGACATAGGAAAGCTCTACTAGTGGGAGACCTCAACCTCCCATTCTGAGATTTAGGTAAAACTAACCATAAAATATACAAGAAGGAAGTTGAGGAAGTAAATAAATTGTTAGAAAACCTACACATGCTTGACTTATGGAGGAAATTTAATGGGAATAGAAAGAAAGATACTTTCTTTTCTGCAGTACAAAATTGACCATGTACTAGGGCATAAAAACTTAATAATCAATTGCAAAAAAGGCAGAAATAGTGAATACATCTTTTTCAGTTCATAATGCAATAAAAATCACATGCAATATTGGTCCAGGGAGATATAGACCCCAAAATAACTGGAAACTAAATAACCTCATCTTAAAGAATAAGTGAATCAAACAACAAATTACATTAAGAATTATTTATTTTATCCTAGATAATGACAATAATGAAACAACATACCAAAACTTATGGAATACACTCAAGGCAGCTGTCAGGGGATATATTATATCTTTAAATGCTTATATGAATAAATTAGAGAAAGAGGAAATCAATGAACTAAATATGCAACTAAAAAATAGAGAAAGAATAAGTTAAAACCCCCAGTTAAATAACAAATTAGAAATTCAAAAAATTAAAGGAGAAATTAATAAAAATCAAAAGCAAGAAAACTACTGAACGAAAAATAAAACCAAGAGCTGGTTTTATGAAAAAACAACAAAATTGATAAACCTCTGGTCAATTTGATTAAAAAAAAAGAAAGAAGAAAACCAAATTGCTAGTATCATAAATGAAAAAGGTGAACTCACCATCAATGAGGGGGAAATTAAAGTAATAATTCAGAATTATTTTGCCCAACTCTATGCCAATAAATTTGATAATCTAAGTGAAATGGATGAACATTTACAAAAATATAAGATGTCCATATTAAATGAAGAGGAAATTAAATACCTAAATAACCTTTTCTCAGAAAAAGAAATTCAACAAGCCATTATTGAACTCCTTAAGAAAAAATCTCCAGAGCCAGATGGATTCACAAGTGAATTCTATCAAACATTTAAGGAACAACTGATTCCAATTCTATATAAACTCTTTGGAAAAATAGGTGAAGACAGAACTCTGCCCAACTCTTTCTATGACACCAATATGGTGCTGCTACCTAAACCAAGAAGAGTTAAAACAGAGAAAGAAAACTATAGACCTAGCTCCCTGATGAATATAGACACAAAAATCTAAAAAACTCTTAGCAAACCAACTACAACAATTTATCACTAGGATAATACATTTTGACCAAGCAGGATTTATCCCAGGAATGCAGGGTTGGTTCAATATTAGGAAAACTGTCAGTATAATTAATTATATCAATAACAAACCTATCAGAAATCATATGATTATATCAATAGATGCTTAAAAAGTTTTTGACAAAATACAGCACTCATTCCTACTAAAAACACTAGAAAGTGTAGGGAATAAATGGATTGTACCTTAGAATAATAAGCAGTATCTATCTGAAACCATCAACAAGCATTATATGCAATGAAGATAGGCTAGAGGCATTCCCAATAACATTGGGGTAAGACAAGGATGCCCATTTTTGCCAATATTATTCAAAATCATATTAAAAATGTTTGCTTCGATGTTAAGAAAAGAAAAAGAAATTGAAGGAGTTAGAATAGGGAAGGAAGAGACAAAACTCTCACTCTTTGCAGATGACATGATGGTATACCTAGAGAATCCCCAAAAAATCATCTAAAAAACTATTAGAAATAATTAGCAACTTTAGCAAGGTCACAGGACATAAAATAAATTCTCATAAATCTTCACCATTTCATAAATCCTACTAGAAAGATTCAGCAGAAAGAGCTAGAAAGAGAAATCCCATTCAAAATAACTTCAGACAATATAAAATATGTGGGAGTCTATCTGCCAAGGCAAACTCAAAAACTTTTTGAAAACAATTACAAAACACTTCTCACACAAATAAAATCAGACTTAAATAACTGGGCAAATATCAACTGCTCATGGATAGGCTGAGCAAATATAATAAAAATGACAATTCTACCAAAATTAAACTACTGGTTTAGTGCCCTACCAATCAAAATTCAAAAAAATTACTTTAATGATTTGGAAAAAATTGTAAATAAATTCATATGGAGAAAGAAAAAGTAGAGAATCTCCAGGGATTTAATGAAAAAAAGTGAAAAAGAAGGTGGCTTAGCCCTACCAGATCTAAAATTATATTATAAAGCATTGGTCATCAAAACTGTCTGGTATTGACTAAGAAACAGAGTGGTGGTTCAGTGGAATAGGCTAGGTGCAATAGCAAGAATTGATTATAGTAATCTGCTGTTTGATAAACCCAAAGTGTCCAGCTATTGGGATAAAAACTCTCTCTTCGATAAAAATTGTTGGGAAAATTGGAAGTTAATATGGCAGAAACTTGGATTAGGCCAACACCTCATACTCTATACTGAGATAAGATCAAAAATGGTTACAGGATCTAGACATAAAAAGCAATATTATAAGCAAACTAGGAGATTAAGGAATAGTTTACCTGTCAGAAGCAGTTTATGACCAAGGATGAGATGGAAAATCACTGTAACCAAAATCAAAAGAAATGTAGGGGCGGCTAGGTAGCCTAGTGGATAAAGCACCAGACTTGGAGTCAGGAGTACCTGGGTTCAAATCCGGTCTCAAACACTTAATAATTACCAAGCTGTGTGGCCTTGGGCAAGCCACTTAACCCCATTTGCCTTGCAAAAAAACCTAAAAAAAATGTAGTAAATTGGGAAAGAATTTTATGACTAGTATTTCTGACAAAGGATTCATTTTTAAAATATACAGAGAATTGAGTCAATTAAAAAGAAAAAGACAAGATATTCCCCAATTGACAAATGGTCAATGGATATGCTAAGGCAATTTACAGATGAGGAAATCAAAGTGATCCATAGTCATATGAAAAATTGCTCTAAATCACTAATTATTAAAGAAATGCAAATTAAAACATTTCTGAAGTACCACCTCACACCTCTCAGACTGGCCAATAAGACCAGAAAGGACAATGATCAATGTTGGAAGGGATGTGGGAAATCTGGAATATTAATACATTGCTGGTGGAGCTGTAAACTCATCCAAACTTTCTGGAGAGCAATTTGGAATTATGCCCCAAAGTCAACAAAAATGTACATACCCTTTGATCCAGCAATGCCACTACTGGGTCAATACCCTGAAAAGATTATGAAAAAGGGTAAAAAATCACTTGTACAAAAATATTCATAGTAGCTCTGTGTGTGGTGGCAATGAATTGGAAATTGAGTGAATGTCCATCAATTGGGGAATGCCTTAAACTGTGGTGTATATATATATAGATATATATATATATGTATATATATATATACACACACACACACACACACACACACACACACACACATGTGTGTGTGTGTGTGTGTGTGTGTGTGTGTGTGTGTGTGTGTGTGTGTGGAACATTATTGTTCTATTAGAAGCTAGAAACCAGGAGAGAAAGGAATTCAGGGAAGACTGGAAGTATTTGCCTGAACTGATGATGAGTGAGATGAGCAGAATCAGAAGAACATCGTACTCCCTAACATCAACATGGAAGTGATGATCAACCTTAATGGACTTGCTCATACCAACAGGGCAACAGTCAGGCACAATTTTGGGATACCTGTGATGGAGAATGCCATCTGAATCCTGAGATAGAATTTTGGAGTTTGTACAAAGACAAAAGACTATTACCTTTAATTTAAAAAACAATGTTATCTTATTATGTAATTCTGCTATATCTCATACTTTATGTTTCTTCCTTAAGGATATGATTTCTCTCTCATCACATTTAACTTAGATCAGTGTATACCATGGAAAACAATGTAAAGACTAACAAACTGCCTTATGTGGGGGGTGGGGGAGGGAAGCAAGATTGGAGGAAAATTGCAAAATTTAAAATAAATAAAGTCTTTCTAAAAATAGGCACCATTGGAAATGAAGCTATATCATTACTAAACATGTATGCACTTAGTATTATAGCATCTAGATTCCTAGAGGAAAAGTTGAGTGAATTACAAGGAGAAGTAGACAGCCAGACCTTAATAATGGGAGACCTCAACCTCCCTCACTCAGAAATATATAAATATAACAACAAAATAATCTAGAAGGAAGTTAACAAGGTGAATGAAACCTTGGAAAACTTAGATATGATAGGCCTCTGGAGAAAACTTAATGGGGACAGAAAAGAATGTACCTTTTTCTCAGCAATACCTGGCACCTTCACCAAAATGACCATGTACTAGGGCACAAAAAGACCTTAAAATCAAATGCAGAAAGGCAGAAATAACAAATACACACTTCTCAGATCATGATGCAACAAAAATTACATGTAATAATGGTCGGGGAAAGATAAAACAATAACTAATTGGAAATTAAATAAGTTTATCTTAAATAATGGGTGGATCAAACAGAAAATAATAGAAATAAAAATTATATCCAAGAAAATGATAATAATGAGACATCATACCAAAATTTATGGGATGCAGCCAAGGCAGTTTTGAGGGGAAATTTTATATCTCTGACTGCCTATGTGAATAAAATAGAGAAAGAGGAGATCAGTGAATTGGATATGCAACAAAAAAGCTAGAAAAAGGACAAATTAAATATCCCTAATTAAATACCAAACTAGAAATTCTGAAAAATCAAAGGAGAGATTAATAAAATAGAAAGCAAAAAAAAACCCATTGATCTCATAAATAAATCTAAGAGTTGGTTTTATGAAAAATCCAATAAAATAGACAAAACTCTGGTTAATCTGATTTAAAAAAAGAGTGAAGAAAACCAAATAACCAGTATCAAAAGTGAAAAGGGTGAACTAACCACTAATGAGGAGGAAAGTAAAGAGATAGTTAGGACCTACTTTGCCAAACTGTATGCCAATAAATTGTATAATCTGAGTGAAATGGATGAATATTTACAAAAATACAAACAGCCCAGATTAAAAGAAGAGGAAATAAATTACTTAAATACCCCCACTTCAGTAAAAGAAATTGAAGAAACCATCAATAAACTCCCTAAGAAAAAGTCTCCAGTCCCAATGGATTTACAAGTGAATTCTACCAAACATTTAAGGAACAATTAATTTCTATTCTTCATGAACTATTTTTAAAAATAAGAGAGGAAGGAGTTCTACCAAACTCCTTTTATGACACCAAGATGATGCTGATACCTAAACCAGAAAGAACCAAAACAAAGAAAATTATAGACTAATCTCCCTAATGAATATTGATGCAAAAAATCTTAAATAAAATTTTAGCAATGAGACTACAGCAAGTTATTACCAGGATAATACACTATGATCACATTGGATTTATACCAGATAGGCAAGGTTGGTTCAACAGCAAAACCAACAGAAACCATATGATTATCTCAATAGATTCTGATAAAGCCTTTCATAAAATACAACATCCATTCCTATCAAAAACACTAAAAATTTTAGGAATAAATGAAATTTTCCTTAAAATAATATCTATCTAAAACCATCAGCAAATTATATTTAATAGGAATAAACTCAGAGCATTTCCAATAATTTCAGGGGTGAAACAAGGATGCCCACTATCACCATTACTATTCAATATAGTCTTAGAAATGCTAGTAGTAGCAATAAGAAAAGAAAAAGAAAATGAAGGAATCAGAATAGGCAATGAGGAAGCAAAACTTCCACTCTAGGTATACCTAGAGAATCCGAGAAAATCATCTAAAAAATCTCCTTGAAACAATTAACAAATTTAGCAAAGTAGCGGGTTATAAAATAAACCCACATAAATCATCATCATTTCTCTCTCTCTCTCTCTCTCTCTCTCTCTATATATATATATATATATATATATATAATATATATAATATATTATATATTATATATATAATACAACAAAGCTCAAGAACAAGAGATAGAAAGAGAAATTCCATTTAAAATAACTGTAGATAGCATTAAATACTTGAGAATCTACCTCCCAAGAGAAACCCAGAAATTGTATGAACACAATTATAAAGTTGTCTTCACCCAAATAAAGTTAGTTCTAAATAATTGGAAAAAATGTCAAATGCTCATGGTTAGGTTGAGCTAATGTAATAAAAATGATAATTCTACCCAAATTAAATTACTTATTTAGTGCCATACCAATCAATTTATCAAATAAATACTTTACTGAGCTAGAAAAAATAGTAACAAAATTCATTTGGAGTAACAAAAGGGCAAGAATAGCAAGGGAACTGATGAAAAAAATTGTAAAGGAAGGTGGTCTAGCTCTACCAGATCTCAAACTATACTATAAAGCAACAGTCATCAAAACTACCTGGTACTGGTTAAGAAATAGAGTAATGGATCAGTGATTAGGATAGGTTCAAAAGAAAACTCAGTAACCAACTATAGCAATCTACTATTTGACAACCCCAATGACATCAGCCTCTGGGATAAGAACTCTCAATTTGACAAAAAATTGTTGGAAAAACTGGAAAATATTATGACAAAAACTAGGCATAAATCCACATCTCACATCCTATACCAAAATAAGGTCAAAATGGGTACAGGATTTAGACATAAAGAGCAATACCATAGATAAATTAATGGACCAAAAAATATTTTATTGATCTGATATATGGAAAAGAGATAAATTTATAACCAAACAAGAATTAGAGCACATTATAAACTGCAAAATGAATGATTTTGACTATATTAAATTAAAAAGGTTTTGCACTAATAAAATCAATGCTGCCAAAATTAAGAAAAGCAGAAAGCTGAGAAACAATATTCACAACCAGGAATTCTGATAAAGGTCTCATTTCTAAAATATATAGGGAATTGCATCAAATTTATAAGGTCACAAATCATTCTCCAATTGATAAATGGTCAAAGGATATGGACAGTTTTCTTTTCTTTTTTTTTTAGTTTAGTTTTTTTTTTCTTGCAAGGCAAATGGGGTTAAGTGGCTTGCCCAAGGCCACACAGCTAGGTCTGTGTCTGAGACCGGATTTGAACCTAGGTACTCCTACTCCAAGGCCAGTGCTTTATCCACTACACCACCTAGCTGCCCCCTAAAACGGTGTTCCCTGACTGGGAATCAAACCTGAGCCCCAGTGGTGAGAGCGCCGAGACAGCTTTCAAATGAAGAAATTAAAGCTATATATATATATATATACATATACATATATATATATGCATATGAAAAAAAATGCTCCAAATCACTACTGATTAGAGAAATGCAAATTAAAACAACAATGAGGTATCATTTCACACCTATTAGATTAGCCCAGATGAGAAAAAGGGAAGGTGATCAATGTTGGAGAGGTTGTGGGAGGATTGGGACATTGATGCATTCCTGGTGGAGTTGTGAATGGATTCAACCTTTCTCGAGAGCAATATGAAGCTATGCCCAAAGAGCAGTAAAACTGTTCATAACCTTTGATGCAGCAATTCCAATTCTATGACTATATCCAGAATAAATTGATCC